>NC_067482.1:97170503-97433003 GCF_947179515.1 Apodemus sylvaticus | reverse complement strand
CTCGGAAGAGCAAAGCCCATTTTCCTTGGGACCAGGCTCTTATTAGACACAAATCTACAAGAAAGCACATCTCAGCCAGGACACCCATGTTAATTAAAAATAGCCTCCTCAAGGGCAGTTGCACATCATATAGGGCTAAGCTTTTTGGAGAGCTTATGGCGAGCTCTTACCGATCAACACTTAGCAAGAGCTATATGTGGAAAGATTTCCTTAAAGGCTTCCAGCACGCTCAGCTAGAAGTGCTGCGTTTAGCCTCCCTGCACTGTGCTCTGCTTCGTTTTATCATTCAGACCATCTGTGATGAAGTATATTTTGTTAACTCAGAAAACCTCAATTTCTCTAAGACTTTGAAATGAAGCATTAGCGTATTTTTAATGTTTTGTGCAACATTACGGTTTGGGAGTCTTCTCATTTCTGTTATTAAACAGAAAGCCTGCCATCTAAGCGTCTCGCAAGAAGCTATTTTTACATTCATAATCTTTAAAGACGCTTATGTAAAGAAGTACTTTGAACTCTTTTGGTATGATTTTAGCTCAGCCTAAAGCTTAACAATAATGTAATTTGTGAGGTGGCTGATCCCAACCTGTCAGAGATGCTGTGGGAAGATACATAAACCAGCCAGCAGCTCATCTGAGACTCGGCTAGAAATCCATGTGGCTAGTAGTCAGTCACATGTGATCTGGTTTCTTAATACCATAGTAGGCCCTAGACACTAAGGACTTAGAACTGCAGTGCATCTTCAAAATAGTTTTCTAAACCTCCTTGTGCTGCAGATGGGTAAACTGAGGCCATGCATTCTGAGACAGGAAGTATTCTTTCTTTCCTTTGTTTTGCTAGTCAGAAATGTGCTTTCTGGAGCAAGAGCTTGTGAAAAATGCAGGGTACTGGGTAGCACAGTAGTTCACGTGCCTCAGAATCTGCTTTTCACACGTTTCCAATTCCCAGTAACTCTGCTAACACCTGAAACACCCTGTTCCAGACTTCCCGTTTGCCACTATCATGGAACCAGTTGGATGCAGATTCAGAATTTAGATTTTCTAATTCTTAACAGAAATCATATGTCAAGATTGGCCTCTCTGGTCTTTAGTTTCTAGTTGAATGGGTTAAAGCACCTCCTGTGAAACAGCAACATGGCCTCACTGAAGCGTCGATGCTATGTCTGCTGCCTGAGCTGACGTGACCACCACCATCACTAATTTCCATGCACCCACAAGGGATCCCAGTGAAGCTGGAGTGCAGCCTCTTGGCTGTTACTCCAGTGAGGCTCTCCCTGCATGCCACGGTTTCCTCCTCCTTTAAATGCTAAAGGAAACATTCTTATCTGAGGCCTTCTCTGTTCTTGGAATGGGGTAAAGAAATGGGAGACTCCTTTTCAAGGATTGCCATTTAGATGTTTACAGTAGTAAAGCTAATGCACTCAGTTTTGATAATCTATTGTGTCCATCTGAGGGTAGATTCCATCTCCTTAAGCTGAGAATACAGACTTGCCCTAATTTTGCTTCTGGCATCCAAAAAATTTTCCACAGAAAGTTTTACTGGACATGATATTGCATTTGCTTTCTTAGAAAACAGGATATGTGTTAAACTCTGGAATGACCTTGAATGTTTAAAAGTGAACTGACTTGTGTATTTCAGTGCTGAAACGACCCCACACCCTGAGCACTGACATGACTCCACTTGGAATTGTAAAACAGCCCCTGATTTTATTTATTTTTTTGTTTAAGTATAGTATTTTTACCCTTTTATTCAACTGAATAAAAACTAATTTCTTTTTTTGAGGTCCCAGAGTGACTTACAATTTCTGTTCTTAGAGTTGAGTGTGTGCCTGTTTTTTTTCTCCACCTCCCCCATCCCTAAGATATTTCTTAGTACATATATCTGGCTGGCTGCCCTGGAGTTCACTAAGTAGACCAGGCTGATCTCAAACTCACTGCAGTTCTTCTGCCTCAGCCTCCAGAGTTCTGGGATTAAAGATATGTGCCAGTCTTTCTGGCTTGAATGTGTGTCTTAATTTGAAACATTGGCTAAAATGCTAACCTTTTGGACTCAGGCAGACTAGATTCTAGTTTCCTCCTCCTTTAAATGCTAGAGGAAACATTCTTATCAGAGGCCTTCTCAGTCCTTAGAGTGGGGTGTAGAAAATGGGAGACTTCCTTTTAAGGATAACCATTTAAATTTCTTAGAACAGTAAGGCCAATGTACTCAGTTTTGATAATCTATTATGTTGGACCTCTGTGGTCAGCTACTATGTCTGTGTGGAAAGTGTTCAACTGTCTCAATCGCATTTGTTTGAGATGTTTCAATCTCTGATAGCTAATGGCAAAGCTTCTTCCCATATTTAAATAGAGAAGAACATGATTATATAGTAGGATTGATTTCAGGCTGACCCCACTATAGACAGCAATGAAACTCCAGGCTTTTTTTTTTAAATCCTTGATTTTGTATGTAATAAGGAAGAGAGCCATGAGAATTACCTTCCTGAGCCTAAGCAAGCTCCTCAGTGCCAATGGTGAAATCCTGAGGTAAAAGGGAAGAACTTTGAACAAACCCTGGTAGAAAAGAGACACCCCACCCTATTACAGAGGCATTGAAATGCCAGGTCTTCTCTCTCCAGTAAACTGGAACTTGGTGGTTTTAATGAGAATGAGTGGGTACACTGATGGGTTTCTCAGTCTTCAGTCGCATCTTAGGATTCAGCAAACACCATGCCTGTGCTTTTATCAAACACATAAGCATCAGCACAACTTCAAATGACTTTGTAGAGCTTCTACCTAGTTTTGAAAGTGCTTACCCCATACACAAATCAATACAAGTTGGATAATTTTGCAAACAGGTGACTTTATCATATTCAGAGGTCTTAAAGATGACACCAGAAGAGTTAGAAGCTTTAAGGAGAAGTCTAACATTTCCTGACTGTAGACATTATGCTGTCCTAAATTCCAAAAGTATTTACTACAGTAAAAAAAAAAAAATCTTCTTTCCAAGGACAGGGGAGACAAATCCATCATTAAGTGTTTGCTGCGCAAGAATGAAGACCTGAGTTTGGATCATGGGCAGCCATTCAGAAGCCACATGCCTGTAATCCTAGCACTGGGGAAGCAGAGACAGGAGGACCCCTGGAGCTCACTGGCAATCTGATCTAACTAAATCAGGGAGCTCCAGGTACAATGAGAAACTTTGCCTCAAAAAATAAGGTCAACAGGCTGTTACTGTTGACCTGTGATGTGCACCAGAGGTGGGAAGTCAGTTCCTATTTTGAAGACACCATGAACTTCAGAATCAGGACCCAGATCTGGACTTTGTTACTTGAAGGCCTCCTGCCTGAAGACTGATTTTCATGGTATTAAAAGGCACCATGCAAGCTGCCAAGGAAGGGAAGCAACCAATAATCGTACACAGCTGTAATTCCTAGAAACCACAACAACAACCAGCATGGCACGATAATCCGAAGGGTACAATAGTGGCACACATGCCTTAGCAGTAACCAACAGCTCTCTAATTACACTTAAGGCCTGCTCAACAAGAAGGAAATCATGCCTGATACTAGAAGCATACCCAGTGAACTCATGGATCTTGGAGAAGTGCCTACAACTGCCACTTAAACCAATATTTAAATACAACATGCCCAGTGGTTTTTTTGGTTTTTTTAAACAAACAAACAAACAAACAAACTCCCAAACATTCGATTTACCAATGAAGACTCAGGAGGCAGCTGCTGAGGTGAAAGCCTGCTAGCTCAGAGAGGAAGAGAAAGCACCAGCTGACCTTCCTTCTCCACCAATGTAAACCAGCATAATCCCTAACTACAAACTAATCGTCCCTATGGTCACAGATAAGTGTATTTCTAACCCCTCATCAAGGAAACTTCTCTTTGTAGAGAATGGAAGCCACAACTTATCAAAATTCTGAGTTCTGGTGTTCAGTCCCACCTGATTCATCTACAGTACAACTCCTGTAACTAAGGCTTAGAGATCATTGCAGACATGAGAAATGGAGGCAAGATAAAAAGAGCTAGAAGAACAGGCAGTTCGTTGTGAGACTGTGTCTCCTAGTGTGCCAGGAAACATTTGTGGACCCCAGAAAAGACCACCAAGGAGCTGATTCTGATGCAATCGCATTAGGGTCTCTTCACTCAAGCTCAAGCTTGGTCCACACCACCACCTCTGATGCAGGAGAACAGGAGGGGGCATTGAGCCCAGTTTCAGGCAAGCATTTATAGAGGCAAGATGGGGGTTATCTAGCCTGGTACACACCTGACTGGCGGGGGGGGGGGGGTGCATTATGGCTTTTATTGTAATTGGCTAGTGCTGGGAGTCAAACCATAAACTTAACTTCTGTTTTCCTCCTGATTGGTGGTTGTTAGGAAGTGAAGTGTCAGGGGCAAGCTCATAACCTGGGGATGTAGATTTGTTGGGGAATAACCTAGAAACTGGTGTTGGACACAGGTCTTGTTGGGGAGTAACTTGGAAACTGGTGCTGGGTACTGGCTTGTTAGCTAACTTGAGTTCAAACTTAGGTCAGATTCTCTAAGATGGAGTCTGAACCCAAAAGATCTGGTCTCTCACTAGAAGTGTAGAGAAGCTACACTCATGAAGTCTCATCAACATGTCTGCCTAACTATGAGCTAACCCAGAATGACACCAAAAAGGCATGCTAACATAGAAGAGGGTAATAAGGCCTCAACCCAAGATGGAGAACTACATGTAACTAAGGAATTCTGAGAGTGGGAGAAATAATCTTCCCCAAGGAAGAACATATTAATTGACTATCAAATACCAAATATACAGTCCTAAATATATATGCCATCTTGTTACATATTAATACATTACATATTATCATATGATACAATATATAGACTGAGTTACAATAAATAGACTGAGCTATTGAAGGATATCAATTGATCACAATATCACATTGTGAACCCCAAGATTGTGAACTGGGAAAACCTGTTTCTTGTTGTTGTGTGTCTCAGCCCTAGCACACCCCTTTTTCTGTAAATAGGATTAAATAAAGTCAACCCTAGGTCAAGAGGCAGGGCAAGCAACCAGTTGACTGGGTGAACATAAGGAAGTAGAAAGGAGGGACATTGCGTTGAAGGGTGTTTAACGCAGTATGGAGAAGGAGAAAGGACCTTTTACTCTGGGACATTGGTGGAGGAGGAAGGACAGCTGGGTGTTTTCTCTGCCTCTTTGAGCTGGCAGGATTTCACCTTAGAATCTGACTCCTAAGTCTTCAATGATAAATTAAATGTTTATATTTTTTCTTTTTAAAGTAAACAACATTGAGCATGTTGCATTTATATATTTAGACACACACATACACACACACACACACACACCCCAATAAATATGGCATGATTTTAATGAGAGCAGCAGGGGTGGGCTGAGGGATTACATGGAAGGAGCTGTAAGAAGGAAAGAGAAGGGGGGATGATGTAATTATAATCTCAGAAAATAGAAATATCATATAAAAAAAGGTTCAGAGAAACAGCAGAAGACACTTGGCATTGACCTCTGACTTACACACCCATCCATGAATGCACCAGCACACACATGCACACAGCAGACACATGAATCACATACACAAAGATCCTTTAATTTTTGTTTACTCGGTTACTTAGCGTGAACCAAAGACTGCTCAAACCACTTTAAAGTATGAACTCGATTCCTCCAACAATCTTCACAGGTAGCTGCTAGCCTTACCTCTATTTTAAATATGGGAAAGCAGAGTCATTGAAAGTCTCTGTAACTTTCCAGAGATGATTTATCTGTAATTGGGCAGAACCAGAACCCTGGCAATTTGGCTATATTACTTCATGAAATTATTATGTTGGGGTTTTTGTATAGTTAACTAATAAATACATTTTCTGCTTTCATTATTAATGATAATGCTGAGTTCGATCTAGGCATGTGCTGATTATTGAGGCTCTGCATACATGGCATTTAATGTGATGCCCGCCCGCATCTTTAATCTGATGCCATTAGTCAGCTATCAGCTGGCATTTTCACGTCACAAGACCCAGGAAAGAGTTTCCTTTGAGACGGTGGGTTACAAACTAAAACTACAACAAACAAGCTAAACATGATTTCAAACACATCATAAGACTACAATACAAGAGGTCAGGCACAAATTCTCAGAGCCTACAAGGGACTTGTCAACAATTAGTGAAAAGAAATTGGAAATAAATTATTTGTCTGGTGGGCAAATGCTTCCCTTCTGTGCTGCTTCTTGTGGGGAGAGCTGCAGCTTTGGTCAGGGTAATACAGGTAGACAGGTTTCCAATAGCTAACCTCAGACAGGGGAATCAAAACCCTCCAATGCACATTTCAAAGGTAACAGAAACAAAGCCTACACAGCCTCCCTCATCTGTAGCCAGAGCACTTCTGGCTGTGAACCTGCTTCATTGTGCCTGGGCCGGTCCAGCACTGTCAGCTGCTGTTGCCATGGTGCCAGGGACCCTCCGCATGGCTGCTTTCAATAGCCAGCAGCTGCTCACTTCAGAGAGAGCAGGATGGCAGCCCAGTTCTGAATGAGCGTTCCCCCAGCTCTGGGCTCCATCCTGACCCGAATATTGTTTTGCCATTGAATTTCCTTTTATTATTTATTTTGAGATATCAACTTTCCTTGAACTTTTCCTCTTTGTGCTGAGATTGGTCAGACTACAGAACTTCCCTTCTTCTTTGCAAAAGTGCACGTGCGCACGCGCGCGTGTGTGTGTGTGTGTGTGTGTGTGTGTGTGTGTGTGTTTCAACAATTCCTTGGCCTTCACACACATACACACACACACACACTCACTCACTCACTCACTCACACCATCCACGTACTTCATTGTGTGAAGGCACAGGGCAAATTTACTGAGTCGATTCATTCCAAGAAGGTCTAGGTAGTGCCCCCAAATGTACTGTGACTCCTCAATGAAAAACACATTCCATCTGCTGTGTAAAAACCCAGGGCTGGAATGAAAAACACCACCATTTAATCACTTTATTTTGACCCCAATCATGGGGTCTGTACTCAATGCTAAGCACATTCTAATTTATATGCCTCATGCCTGCACCTCTTAGTTTACACATAGTCTAAGTATGAGAAACGGGAAGGGATAAAAACCACTATGAACTCTGACCTTTTCCCCACAGAGATGGCAGAAAGGCTGTTCTTGAGACAGCAAGAGGGTTCTACTCAGCCACGATCTGCCCGTTTAGCTTTGAAAACAATCAGAATAATTTAGAAATAAGCCTCAAAGTGCTATTGGTTTATTTGCCAGTTGTTAGTAAGGACTGTCGGAGAGAAATGTTTGCAGGCATGCTATCCAAAAAGGCTGACAGAATCCAGAACTTGCTTGGTATTCAATGAAGGACCCATCCAGCATTACACTGCACAGTGTATAATTACTTGCATATCGGGAGCCAAAAGGGGGAACACGGTTCTGTAAGTGTGTGTTTACACTGAAGAGTCTGAGAAGCAAAACAATCCGGCAACATTCTTCATCCCCAGCATCTGGGAATAATTAATTTGCTTGCTAT
Source organism: Apodemus sylvaticus (assembly GCF_947179515.1). Classification (NCBI taxonomy): domain Eukaryota; kingdom Metazoa; phylum Chordata; class Mammalia; order Rodentia; family Muridae; genus Apodemus; species Apodemus sylvaticus. Next base: position 97,425,480 of record NC_067482.1, on the reverse strand, counting down.
GCTGTACACAGCAGGGAGTGGAGAGCGTTGTCCAAATCTGTATTTGGGCTTTCGCTTTACTCCAAAGCTTTCTGCTTTAATGGTTTGGTACTGTGGCTAATTTCAATAAATCTTTTTTTTATTTTTTATTCCAAGAGCTAAAACAAGGAGAATCTTTTGCTCACAATTTCCTCATCATTTTGGGTTGAATTCCAAAAGCTGCCATTCAAATGACTCTCTCTCTTCTTCCTCTGTAGTCTAATGCCAGAAGAAACTCTTGAAACTGAGGCCTTTAAAATGCCGTAGTGTTTTTGTTTCGAGAGATTCTTATTTTGCGTGCATATGGTGTGTGTGTGTGTGTGTGTGTGTGTGTGGCGTGCCTGCATGAATATATGTCTAGCATGGGGGGGGGCAGTTGCTCATGGAAGACTCTGGAACTGGAGCTATAGGTGGTTTGTGGGCACCCCAAGCCACGTGGAAGCTAGAAACATATGTCCAGGGCCTCTGCATGTGCAGTAAGAGCTTTTAACCGCAGAGCTGTTTCTCCAGCCCTACGCTGTAAGTTTTTTATATATCTTCTCATAGAGTCCTGAAAAGGGTCCCCTGGGATGTAGACTGCATCTTGTTACATTTCACAAATTTTAGATCAGAACATTGAGGATTATTATTTTAAAAATCCACATAAAGTTTTGTGAAAAGTTCTGGTAGTTTGTATTAGATGTTATGTCCCTTTAATTGTGACTTTTTATGAATCTAAGAACTCATCCCAGTGCCTTGTCCTCTCTGGGGAGTCTCCTCAGATTTCTCCCTAGATCATAAGAGAATGAAGCTCAGCTGTCACTCTGACTTTAGTTTATTCAGGATTTCAAATAAGAAGAACACGTGTCCTTTTGTTGCTGGCTAAGTGCTATAAGCACGAAGCAGTGCTAACGTTTCCTATAGCACTTTGAAAGCAAGCACGCATCTCACGGCATCCAGCAGTTTCCTTTGAGTCCCGGGGAGAGACAGACGAGGAGCTCACTAGTGTAACCAGGCTCGGCTCTGTGAGAGGCTTACTGTGCTTTGCTTCACAACCACATCAGAGACCCTTTGTGTGCTCTTCTTTACGCTCTCTTGAGAGAAATGAATGTCCTAGTGCTGCGTGGTGAAAACTTAAGCTCAGGAAGGAATTCTGTTCGTATGAAGTTTCTGCTTACGAGGAGTTAGAGGGGGTGAGAACTGGAAGTGGTTGGTTAATGTGGGGCTGAAATGGTGGAGGCAGACAGAGAGCTAGGTGTGACGAGAACGACACTGGGATGGGGAGAGAGAGGCTGACAGGGAAGATGGTCCACACGGTTTGGAACGGAATCCAGAACTGTCCAGGCCAGAAAGCAAGCTGCTGATAGGGTGACTCTGCACCCAGCTGACTGGACAGGGTACTCTTTTTTAGAAGCATTTTATGGGTGTCCTAGGCAGGATGCTTACAGAATACTGTCAGCCAGGTGGTTTGTAAACAATAGAAATTTTATTGCTTCAGTTCTGGAAGCTGAGAAATCCAAGGTCAAGGTGCCAACAAATTTAGGTTCCTCCTTCATAGATGGCGCCTTCTTTCTGCAGTCTCCCATAACAGAGCAGAATGTGCTTAGTAAGGGGTTCAGTCTCATTCACAATAGCTCCTGATAGATAAATCTAATCAAAGACTTCTCCAGATACTCAAGAACGGGCGAGGTCTCCTGAGCTCACCCCCTTTCCCGTTAGCTTCCATTATCTGCTGATAATTCCTCATGGAGGGCTGGGGCCTCAAGTTTTCCCTAACCAGTGGCATGATTGACAGGCCCAGTACTGTGCAGGTCTCCTGTTAGTAATCCCCTGGTGTGAGGTCAAGAGTACAACTCCCTCAGTAGAGACAGCCATTTTCTTCAGTGGCGTAACCCACTTGTAAGGAACCTATGCAAGGGACCCAGGATCCTATGAGAAACCCTAATAAAAAATAATAGATCACACAAAAGGAAGTAGGAAGGGGACTGATTGGTGATTAATACGGATAGGGGATTGGTGATAGTGGGAGGGAGCAACGGGGTAATGGGGGTGAATACTATAAAAATATAGACAGGAATGAAAATATAAGAAACACATTATTGTGTGTAATTTATTAATACACACAAAAAGCATCATCTTCACTACCACATAGTGATGTCACATATCCGTGTATTGTCTGTCACATAGAACCTTAGGTTTTAGCATAGAAATATAGGAGAAATACAACAGTAAATCTAGAGCTTGCTCTCTTCTTGGCTTCCCATTCAGTTCCCGGAAAGACATATTTGTCTCCTACTTTGTTTACTTGACTGTTTTTTGCTTTCTGGATTGCTACTTAGGCAGAGTCAGGAACTGGATGATAACTATTCATTTCCAGGCTTGCTTTCTTATAGAAATATTTTCTAGAACTTGGCATAAAATCTAGTGTGTTGATAAGCATAATAAATCAGTATCCTGTTGCAGAGTGTGTTGAGTTGTAGAGACTGTTGGTTCTCTACAAGAATAGAGACTACTGAGTTTGAAGTTTCTAAGAACAGACACTGAGCCCCTTGTAAGTTTCCAATCCCAGTTGTGTTTCTAGAAGCTTGACATACAGACTATATGACATTAACCTTTTTGTACATCCTATGACTCCAAGGATATGCCTATAGTATCAGTTTTTAGTTATTGCATTTAAACCATGAAAACCTAATTAATTTGGATATATATGTATATATCACACCTATGTACATATATCACATATATCTATGTGAATACATAGATGTATATACATATGATATATACATATATATCATATATATTCACATATCTATACATTTACATATATATATGTGTGTGTATGTCTGTGTGTGTGATTCACAGATAATAAGATTTAACCCTAGTTGTGAGTAATTGAACACCTACCAGATAACATTGAACTATGTGATATATATATGAAATATTATACACATATATGATATATATCACATATAATATATATATGATAGGTGTTCAATAACTCACAACTAGAGTTGAATCTTATCATCTGTAAATTCCATATCTACAAATCTGTTTAGTCATTAAAGTCTCCCCAAGTCCACAGTCAGCTTGTGCAGAGAGTGAACCCTGAGAGTCACGTGGCATGCATATTCCTAGCTAAGCTCAAGAGCCTTCTGGTTTCAGTTCTCATGTTGTAAAGAAGTGTCATTTTGTGGTCTCTTTAGTGGTATGTTTCACGTAGTGGTAAAGGTATTGGATTAGGGTGTTTATAATGGTTCCTAAGTGTGCTACTAAACTTCTACCTAGTATTTTACTGTCTAATCAACTGCTATAATCAATGATATCAATGACTAGGGTATCAATGACTATGGTATCAACGACTATGAGGTTATACCCGTTTCTATCTCCCTCATGCTTTTACTTTCCTAGAATCTCAAAGCATTATCTCTTAATGGTCTCAATCCAATTCTGAAATGATCTTGACTAGTACATAAAACTAATTGCTGCCTACAGCCCACCATTGGTTAAACCTGATATGAAGTTAGTTATAAGAACCCCAACCCCATGCATTTGGTGGTCTATCTAAGTGAAGAAGCCTGGGAGTTGAATTCTCCAGTCTGTATCACACACAGTTTATGATCATCTTGTGTCCAAGGATGAGCACTGAATGTCTTCACCACCTCTAAGACATGTCATCTCAGCATTTCCTACAAGTGAGCAACCAGCATGTATCTAATAGGTACTGTCCTAGTTAGCTTTATACTCTCACAGGAAGAGACTCATAGTAGATGCAATATATTATGGTCAGTAATGTTTGGATGAAGCTGGGAATATGTAAGAGGAATGATAAATCCGTGAGAAACCTTCCCAGAAAATTTGGTATTAAAATATAGTCTTCTATTTGGTTACTTAACCTACTTTTATCTGAGGACTCTACCACCTCAATGTTACCCTTAAGTAGGCAGTCACTATATTCTACACAATAGAAAAGAATTATTTTATATAAAGAAAATAGAAAAAGAGCTTTTCACTGCCTCTGTAAAGGAATGTCATGATTTTCCATTCATTTTTCATTGGTCCAAATAAGTCCTAAGGCTCTGCTTAATGGGAAGCAAAGCAAGAACAACAGTGTCTTAGGGTTTTATCACTGTGAACAGATACCATGACCAAGGCAACTCTTATAATGATGACATTTAATTGGGGCTGGCTTATGTTCAAAGGTTCAGTCCATTATCATCAAGGCAGGAACATGGCAGTGTCTAGGCAGGCATGGTCCAGGAAGAGCTGAGAATTCTACAACTTGTTCTGAAGGCAAACAGAAGAAGACTGGCTTCTAGGCAGCCAGGATGAGGGTTTTAAAGCCCAAGCCCATAGTGGTACACCTGCTTCAACAAGGCCACACCTCCAAATAGAGTCACTCCCTAGGTAAGCATATTCAAACCACCACAAATGGTCATTAAGAAGAGTTGGGTACTAGTTAGCAGTAATGTCTACTGTAGACCAAAGTCATGATGGAACAAGGATGGGATAACCACTACAGTGATATGTGCACAAGGCAGATGGTGAGGGAAAAGAAGGCTAGGCTAACCCACTGGGGTACCAGGAACTGAGACAAAGAAACCTGAAGGAGCAGAAGATTGCAGAGAAAAGTGATGAAGGAAACATATAGGCAGGTGCTCAAAGGCACCTTCAGTGTCAGGTAGACATGTGCTACATGCTCTAGTTTCAGTGAGTTATTGAATGTCTGACATTGCCCATAGCAGTACTAGAGATGGGGTCCTGGAATTCTAGCTCCCCTTAGCCATCTGTCTGACCTTAGCTGAGATCCTACTCCACTAAACATCTATTCTCTCAGAACCTGACCAACCATTCACCTTATCTAATCATGCCTTGCAACATGCCCTGCCTGGTTGTGGTATAGGCTATACCATACAGAAATAACTAATGTTCTTTAAACTCTGCCTTAGCCCTTTGCCCCAAGTTCAAAGTTTCTTACAAGAAAGTTCCTCCTCTCGACATCCTTAAGCCCCCCACACAGACCTTTTTCCTAGTTTCCCTTACTGTTCTACCTAACTGCTCAAATGTCTATGATTCCAGCTAGCCTCAAGCTAGGACTTTACACATGCGTTTAGAAAGTTTAAACAATTGTACATGTTTTTTTTTTTAATCCCCAATAAAATAATGCATCCTTACTAAGAATAAAGGACAGAAGTATGAAGTAGATGACTAATAATAATAATTATTACATGACCAGGTACACTAAGGTAATTGGTTAAAAGATAAATATTTTCTAACAAGTTATAACTCTCAATGTCTAGCATCCATGGGTAATATTCTGAATGCTGAGGAAGTAAGTCAGAGTCTTATCTTCTACACCACTGTACTAAGAGGAAGCTAAAAATACAAAAGTAAGCCAATGGAATTGTAAAAAATCTGAGCACGAGGCCTATGAAGGGGGGGGGGGTAACTTATCTTTCAGGAATGCCAGGTGACAGCACCAGGTGAAGATCAAAGAGTTGGCGTTTCTGATCTGAACAATTTCAGAATACCAGCTTCTCCAGGCTTCCCCCCAGAAGAACTAGCAGAATCAAAGCACAGTGTCAAAGAGAAACCTGCCAGGGATCTGGACTCCTAAGTCAGGTAACTTTTGAGACACAGGCTTTGGTCAGACTGGAAGCTTGGTCTCTCAGGGGTAACAGAATACCTGGAGCCTCTGAGCTCATCTCATTGCCTCTGAGGCGGTTTAAGTGAGGCTGGCCCCATAGGCTCACATGTTTGAATACCTGATTCCCTGTTAAAAAGAAGTAAAAATATGAAAAGTCTTTGCATACTGTACTACTTGGAATATGTGTGGGATAGGGTATGGAGGCTTTTTAAAGCTAGTCATATAAAAGTAGGCTTTGCAACTCAAATTCAGGAGAGACACTCTGTAAAGTGTTGTATATGCATTATTTTATTCAATCATCCCACAACTGTTGTTAAGTGTCTGATATACATTGTTTTATTTAATCATCCCACAAGCATTAGAAGTGGTTACTATTATTTGTGTTTCATAGATGAGAAATCATAAACCACAGACTATCTAGCCAGATCAGGCAGCTAACTAGTAACTGGCAGAGCCTATGTTCAAGCTCACATCTATGTTGATTTCAAATGTCAGTTCTCTGTTACTGCAACAAAAACACCTGAGACTATCAACTTAAAAAGAGGAAAAGTTTATTCTGGCTCATGGTTTTAGAGTTTTTAGTCAGTCGTGTTTCTTTTGAGTCTATGGTAAAGCTGTACAGAAGTGTATGGAAGAAGCTACCCAACTTGAGGCAGCTGGAAAGTAGAAGAGGTGAAACAGCTCCCAAAATCCTTTTTAAGGGAACGCCTCCTAGTACCTCAAGACCTCTTAAGAGGGTCTCTACCTTCCATCATATTTTAGTAGTTATGAGCTAGGGACACAGTCTTTAACATTTGAGCCTTGTGGGGATATTTGGGTCCTAATTAGTACCTGCAGTGGCTCAAGTACCACAACTGTAGGAACACAGTTTTGAGAAAACTCCAAGACCTCAGTTTCTTCAAAACACAGAATTGTTCTTGGAATTCATGCTCCTCTCTGGTGTACTGGATAGCCCTGAGTTTGCCTCAGCAGTTGTTAATCATGTGCCTCTATGGAAAAACACGGTTTTTTCCATGTGCAGCTTGTCCTTGTGGTTGGACACCTGCTTAACCCTCGGAGTATAAATTGTCTGATGCACTGAATAAATTTGATTACCTCTTAAAACTTTAGTCTGCCTCAGTTTTAGGCCTGCTTTTTCCCAAAGACTTCCAACATCCAGATGCGTTTAGTTTGAAACATTTGGCTGAGCTGTGTCATCATTCACTGACTTAGATTAGTCTGGTAAAAGCAGATTCTGAGGGCTGTTGAGAAGGGTCTCTGATTGCAGGGGAGGCTGCTACCCACCCCTACCCCCAGCTCTGTGCAGCAGGGTGCAACCCCAAGTTTTGCTGCTCTGCAAACTGGGCCTTATCTGGCAGTCCTCACATTCCTGCCAAGAACCCTCAGCAGGACACATTCCCAACTGGGTGGAGGAAGAATTCCTAGCATTCTTCAGCCACTATCTTCCAAGAGTCCTAAATCCAGTGGGATGAAAAAGAAAAACAAAGGAAAACAACAAGAAAAGTCTCCTTCATTTCTGTGTCTGGAATCAATCTGTAATGCGTCCTACTCTCCAGGGCATGGAAAGAAAAAAAAAGAAGGATCGAGAAATGAACTTGAGGAATCATAGACTCATCACTGACACTTAGGCCTGTGCTGCTTTGCATTTGACCTTGCTTGTTCACTGTGCGGACCCAGTGTTATCTACATACATCATCGTAGCAGTGCAAGAATCAGCTCTGCTTGGTGAACAGAAAGATCAGTGTGAATGTTTGCCTGAACATTGTCTCTTAGCAAGGACAGCACAAATGTGCTCCCTTCATAGTTAATTTATATTTCAGTGCTTTTCTACTTACCTGATCTCATTTGATCTTCATGAAAAACCCAAGAAAGGCTTTGTGTTTTGCTATTTCTGTTTTACTAAACAGAAATCTGAGCCAAGACAAGAGGAACTTGCTTCTTGTTGACAAGTTGAGAGGCAGAGATGGCCTGTGATTAGGTCTTCTGACTCCCTTGGGGTGACTCCCCTAAGGTCTCCCATTATGGCATCACAGATACTACAGGGTGGCCACCAGCCATCTGTCCAGTTAGAGGGTAACATCTAACTCTCTCTTCCAGAGAGGGACTCCAATGAGAGACTGGGGCTTCGGAAGGTCAGGCCAGGGCTGCTCTGGATTGCTGGCTAGGGCATAGAGTCACTATGCCCATAGTGACAAAGGATAAAACGGGACCAGTAACCAGCAACTTAAGAAGCTACATCAAAAGACAAGCCAGCTATCCAAGCAGTGATTACGACCACAGCTAACAGGTAGGCTGTGAACATCCTTCCAAGATGTCACGAAATGTCTTTTCTTCGAATATTAGTAGCAAGTAGCTCATGATGCCCTGGATTTGGGTGTGTGTATGCTTTGTCATTAAAAGCCACTTACTAATTGCTAAGAATGAGTAGTATTTGGGGTTCACAAATAAAATTTTAACAAATAACTAGAGCTCAACAAAAAACTAACTGAAAATTTGCCTGCCTGATAGGCAACTGTTGGTGGTAATGTTGAAGTTTCTATTATAAACTATATGGCTGTCTTGGTTTTGGGAAAGTTTGCTTTGTTCTTGTCACCTGTGTGTACTGAGTTGGATGCACTTGCCAGTAACTTCTATTCCTGACAGTTCATCATAAGTTATACTTCATCTATTTTCACCATCATCTATATTTGGTTTGAAATACACTATTTGGTTAACCATATGGTAGGAAAGTGGTGCCCATAACATTATAAATTGACATACTTTATCACTTATAAGTTTTATAAGGTAATTCTGCCAAACAAGTTGAGATTGTAGTGTACACAGGAGGCACCCACACCAACAGTACTGAGGCACTGTATACAAAATACTTTGTATACAGTGTATTGCTGTCTGGCAATTCTTCAAGAAGCAGAAGGGGCTAGGGGAGGTGAATCTTGGAGCCTTCATCCCTGCTAGGTGAACCTTAGTCCAAAAAACCTGATGTGGAACCTGATTAATTTCAGTGATACGAAAAGAACTGCGGGAGGCCAAAAGAGAGTAACAGTTCCGGGAGACAGCGGCTGGAGAGATTCTGAGTGGATATCATTTCAGGAGTCATTTCTGTTGCTGCAGGCATGGATAGCAAAGGACCACTAAAGGGGACCTGCTCCAGGGTCTACACAGTAGTCTCATTTGTACGTGCTAAATACCCTTTCAGGAACAGTAGAGGGCTGAAATCCAGTTGTTCTTTAATGACCAACTAAAGCTCTAGTTTTAGTAGAACCCTAGTGCCAGAAGAGATCAACACTTTGTAATCTGCCTCTAAAAAGTGATCTTAAGCAAGTGGTTTTTTAAAGCACTTAATATATGAAAGTCATGGCCCTTGAGATAAGAAACTCCCAGATGTTGCTCCCAGTGGCCACTTTGTGCTCCCAATTGAAAAATATGCTGGAGCCAGGCAATGGTGGTGCACACCTTTCATTCCAGCACTTGGGAGGCAGAGGCAGGCATATTTCTGAGTTTGAGGCCAGCCTGGTCTACAGAGTGAGTTCTAGGACAGCTAGGGGCTACACAGAGAAACCCTGTCTTGAAAAACAAAATAAAACCCCCAAAACAACAACAAAAGTAAACATGGTAGAATAATGTTATTGAGAGTCTTAAAATATAAATATGTAGGACAGTCTGATGATGTTCTTACATATTTAAAAAAACAAAACAAAACACAAAAGAGCAGTGGAGGTGGAACCAAACTTTGGGAGAACCAAATAAATTCTTCTGTGTCTTAAATGACACCAAGAAATCCTGCCCCAAGGTGCTGGGGTGGGAATGAGGAGATCTCAAAGCATGAACCCATGCAGAGGTATCTTCTTAACCTGAGAACCTCTGAGTTTGAATCCAGGCAAAAGGAAATTGTTTATCTGAATAATTTAAAGCTTCTTATTAATTAACACGGCTAAAATAGAGCCTACTATCTTCTTCAAAAAGCACTGGTCTAAAATACAACTTAACCAAACTTTATTATAGGCATTATTCCATTATTAATTGCTGAATGTGCCCCAATTCATAAAGTAATAGTCACAATGAATAGTAGGATACTATTGAAAATGTAGTTTGACCACTAAGAGCTGTTCTGGGAGAGATGAGCCGACATTATCTCTAAGCTATTTTCTTTTTGAGTTGCCACAGCATTTCAGAATTCACATTTAAAATTAGTCAGCAGGCCACCATCTTTGCTTCTGTTACTGAGCAGACAGGTCTAGGCAGCTATGCAGAGATCAGCTGAGTATAAGATCACTTGGGACACAGCCCACAAGGGCTCCACCTGCACCCAGGAGCTGGGCAGCACTGCTACAACCTTCTGTGCACCTAGTCTGCTAGGGGATAGCTGCTCTGCATTAGTCTCATGATTAGAGGTGAGGCTACCATCTTTACTCCTGTGACTGAGCAGGCTGCTGCAACCAGGAATGCAGAGAACATGGGAGTGTAAGATCACTTGGGGTCTGCCAGGGCCCCACCTGCACCCAGGAGCTGGGCAGCCTGACAGCAATCTGTGCTGGGGGAAAGACAGTCACCCAGGGGTGCTGAGATAGGCTTGCAGGTACACAGGAGGAGCAAGCACCAGCCAGTGACAGCAGGACCAACTAACACCAGGGATAACCAGATGGCAAAAGGCAAACGTAGGAATGTTACTAACAGAAATCAAGGCAATATGGCACCACCCGAACCCAGTTCTCTGACAACAGCAAGTCCTGGATACCCCAACACACCAGAAAAGCAAGATTTGGATTTAAAATCACAGCTCATAATGTTGATGGAGGGCTTCATGGAGGACTTCAAAAAGGACATAAATAACTCCTTTAAAGAAATATAGGAGAAAACAAGTAAACAGGGAAAAGCCCTTGAAGAACTAATTAAAACACAACAAAAGAGGTGAAGGAACTCAACAAAACCATCCAGGATCTAAAAATGGAGGTAGAAACAATAAAGAAATCACAAAGGGAAACAACTCTGGACATAGAAAATGTAGGAAAGAAGTCAGGAGTCATGGATCCAAGCATCAACACAGAATACAAGAGATAGTAGAGAGAATCTCAGATACAGAAGATACCATAGAAAGTATTGATACAACAGTCTAAGAAAAAGCATAATGCAAAAAGCTACTGACCCAAAACATCCAGGAAATCCAGGACAAATGAGAAAACCAAACCTAAGGATTATAGGTATTGAAGAGAGTGAAGATTTCCAACTTAAAGGGCCAGTAAATGTCTTCAACAAAATTATAGAAGAAAACTTCCCTAACCTAAAGAAAGAGATGCCCATGAACAGACAAGAAGCCTACAGAACTCCAAATAGACTTGACCAGAAAAGAAATTCCTCCCATCACATAATAATTAAAACACCAAATGTACTAAACAAAGAAAGAATATTAAAAGCAGTAAGGGAAAAAGGTCAAGTAACATATAAAGGCAGACCTATCAGAATTACACAAGACTTCTCACCAGAAACTATGAAAGCTAGAAGATTCTGGGCAGATCTCATACAGACACTAAGAGAACATTAATGTCAGCCCAGGCTACTATACCCAGCAAAACTCTCAATTACCATAGACGGAGAAAACAAGATATTCCATGGCAAAACCAAATTTACAAATCTTACAACAATAAAAGAACTACTAGGGGAAATCAGTATCCCCAATCTCAAGCAGTACTACAGAGCAATACTGCTAAAAACTGCATGGTATTGGTACAGTGACAGGCAAGTAGATCAGTGGAATAGAATTGAAGACCCAGAAATGAACCCACACACATATGGTCATTTGATGTTTAACAAAGGAGCTACAACCATCCAGTGGAAAAAAAGACAGCCTTTTCAACAAATGGTGCTGGTTCAACTGGAGGTCAGCATGCAGAAGAATGCAAATCGATCCATTCTTATCTCCTTGTACTATGCTCAAGTCCAAGTGGATCAAGGATCTCCACATTAAACCAAACACACTGAAACTAATAGAAAAGAAACTGGGGAAGAGCCTTGAGCACATGGTCACAGGGGAAAATTCCTGAGGAGAACACCAATAGCTTATGCTCTAAGATCAAGAATTGACAAATGGGATCTAATAAAACTACAAAGTTTCTGTAAGGCAAAGGACACTGTCAATAGGACAAAATGGTAACCAACAAATTGGGAAAAGATCTCTACCAACCCTACATCCAACAGAGGGCTAATATCCAAGATATACAAAGAACTCAAGAAGTTAGACTCCAGAGAACCAAATAACCATATTAAAAAATGAGGTAGAGAGCTAAATAAAGAATTTTTACCTGAGGAATATCAAATGGCTGAGAAGCACCTAAAGAAATGTTCAACATCCTTAGTCATCAGGGAAATGCAAATCAAAACAACTCTGAGATTTCACCTCATACCAGTCAGAATGGCTAAGATAAAAAAACTCAGGAGACAGCAGGTACTGGCAAGGATGTGGAGAAAGAGGAACATTTCTCCACTGCTGGTTGGATTGCAAGCTGGTACAACTAGGCTGGAAATCAGTCTGGCAGTTCCTCAGAAAACTGGGCATAATACTACCAGAGGACCCTGCTATACCTCTCCTGGACATATACCTAGAGAATTTCCCAGCATGCAATAAGGACACATGCTCCACTATGTTCATAGCAGCCCTATTTATAATAGCCAGAAGCTGGAAAGAACCTAGAAGTCCCTCAATGGAGGAATGGATATAGAAAATGTGTTACATTTACACAATGGAATACTACTCAGCAATTAAAAACAATGAATTCATGAAATTCTTAGGCAAATGGGTGGAACTGGAAAATATCATCCTATGTGAGGTAACCCAATCACAAAAGAACGCGCATGGTATGCACTCACTAATAAGTGGATATTAGCCCAGAAGCTCAGAATATCCAAGAAACAATCACATATTAAATGATGCCCAAGAAGAAGGAAGGAGAGTCCCCTGGTCCTGGAAAGGCTCAATACAGCAGAGTAGGGGAATACCAGGCCAGGGAAGCAGGAGGGGGTTGATTGGGGAACATGGGGAAGGAAGATGGCTTATGGGACATCTGGGGAAGGGGGATCCAGGAAAAGGGAAATCATTTGAAATGTAAATAAAGAATATATCTAATTAAAAAATTTTAAAAATTAAAAAAAAAAAGAAAATAGCAGTTTTTATCTTCACTGATGGACTCTGTAACAGAGGAGTAGCCCATGTCTCTGACACGCCAACCAGGACCCCACAAGTCCATGTGACTAGCAGCCTATAGTACCTCTAGATATTCTCAGTTCTTAGCATGTGTGTAAAGGCCTAACAAAGAACTCAGATGTTTTGGAAGAATGACGTCAAGATCCAGATAAAATGTGGGGTAGGGGCTACAATAAAAATAATATCCAATCCTGTCTTTTCCCAAGAAACAGTAGTGCACAGGGTTTTGCTTTCCCTTTTGATCTGAACTTGAGGCAGACATTAGAGAATAATGCAAACAGAAGTAGTACTGTAGAGTCTGTAATCTATATTCATATACTTAGGCGCACTTGAATTCTAAAATAAGTCATTTATATTCACATAATTTCTAGAGCACAGTCTTTGTTTTTAAAAATATCATTATCAGAAAAAACAGTGGAGATACATCCCACAAAAGTAAAAATTAATTTGATAAATTATGTAACAAATTGATTTCAAGGTTGAATCCCAATCCATCCCTTACCTTCAAGTTATCTTTATATATGAGATCCCTACACTTTAATTATACATGCATTTGCTATTAACAAAGGCCTTATTGTGTTTTTAAATCTAGTTTTACTTACAAATCCTTGATGATTTATTATTTTAAATTGTAGAATTTTTTTTATTAAAACCATATTAGACTCTTTAGAGAAAATATGAATACTCCCCAGAGTCCAGCCTTGTCTACTCATTACAAAGCACATGTTTTACATTTTATTATCACATTCTCTAAAGTACTTGACAACCATTTTCTTAAAAACAAAAATAAAACCAAACAACTGACAAACAAAAAAAGCCACACAATTCAGACTGGCTTTATTGATCCTGAAGTAATGGGAACTAACCTAACTTCTACATCTATGCTATGCATCAGTCAGAACCCTCTTCGCTGGTTTTATAGCCAACATAAAGTAAAAAGGTTGGGAATACTAGAGCCTATTCAGAAAGTCAACGTGACACTAACCTGAAGCCAGGTCAGGGGTGTGCACGCGCGCGCATGCGCGCGCGTGTGTGTGTGTGTGTGTGTGTGTGTGTGTGTGTGTGTGTGTTCAGTGTACATTTGAATTACAGGACATGCACCTATGAACATTTAGGATTTGCCATTTTTTCTCCCATTCTAATTATGGTTTTCTCACTTCTACCCCTCCCAGTTCTTTCTGACCTCCCTTCCTATCCAGAGCACTCTTTTTTTTTTTTTTTTTTAGGGAAAAACAACAGCAACAAAAATCTCGTTCCTAAGTAATAATAAAATAAAAAACATAAATCAAAAATTTAACACATTTAAATTGGGCAAAATAACCAAACAGGGGAAAAAAAGAGCTGTTTGTTATTCCTTTAAATACTCCATTTTATACTTTAGTATTCCATTTTGGTTTTTTAATGTGCGTTTTTTCCTAATATTTTATACTCTCCTCTTCTCCAATTGTTTCTGTTAACACTCTAGTTTCTTATTTTTAGGTTCTACTTGGGATCTAATTTCTGAAGCAAGGGCCATAGACAGCCCCCCACCCCCGATTCTCTTATTGCAGAGGTGTTTTGCAAATTCCTCAACTTGTGTAAAAGATTGAGGCAGAGACACAGCACGGCATTTAAGACAGTATTAACCCTCACTCCACTACCACCCAAGTGTGTCTTGTCAACTGTCTAAAGACATAGCCACAGATAAGCTGAGTTCTGGGCTACGTTGTAGGCAGACTCTGAGCTTGTGTCCGTCGGGAACTGCCCTGGGCAAGCACAGCAAACCCCACCATGCTCTTCTGTCATCCCATTTTGAACTAAAGAGAACTTGAGGGAATGTTTCTCACCAAATGTGGAAAGATTGCTCTTTTTATGACTTTCGTGAACCCAGGAAGACCCAAAAGGCAGAGTCAGTTCCTCTGTCTTCTCTCTTACACCCACACAGTGCTCCGCATTCCTTTTCTTGAATTATTGCATCTGAGAATGTGGAAGTTATACTACAGGAAAAGAGGGACCATGAAGAAGTCTCCTTAGATTATGAGTTCATCTTCCTTCTCTCTCTTACACTGCTAGTTTATGACTTCAAGGGGAAGGAAGGAGAGGGGTAGTGAGGCTAAGAGACACAGGACTTGAGTTTTAACATTGTTACCACCTAGTTATTACCTAGCTACGAGTAGTGATTGTGTTTCATCTGTAGATTAGGGAAATAACACATTGCCCTGCTTTCTTCTCAAAGTGGTAGTAAATAATACACAGGATAATACAAAGTGCCTCACGAAGTACACAAAACCCTGAATATATGCAAGATAGCGTGGCTAACAGGTTAAATCAGCCATCTAAGAAAATGCCAAGGTACATTCTAGCCACATAATTCTATTCAACTGACAAGATTGGTAATTAGAAGCCTGCACAATTTATATGTAGAAAATCTGACTTTTCCAGAAATGTGGGAAGGCCAGCCATATTGTATTTGGGACGGTGGAATGACTCTAGGTATAAAGCACTAAAAATATATATATGCTTATTTTCATTGTTTTCCACCTAGAAGAAGAATCATAACTTCTGTATGAATAGGAGTTGGATACCAAGGAAGACTGTGTTATGTAGAGGGGAGGGATTAGAGGGGACAATTAGCATATTGTTTCAGAGAACCTTTTCTAGCAGAAGAGGGTAACTGGATGCATTTAGTCTGGAACACAAACGAGATGGGAGGAATGCACACACTGTCATCAGACTACGCAGTTCCAGAAGGCAAATCATGGGCACAACATGACTTCCTGGATTAGATCATCTCTTAGTACCCTCTGATGCTAATGCGACAGGGAGAGGGGCTGTGGCTCAGAAAAGGGAAATTTCCCTTCGATAGATTTCTGCTTCAATAGGCAAAGACCTTGACCCTTGAAACAGCGTTGGCATTCAAGAGGCTGGATTGCTGTTTAGGAACGATGTGGAGGCATACACACGTTCTGAGGGAAATCCAGCTCTATGACAAAGGAGACCTAAGACAGGTTGTTTCTTTAATATGACATGCTGAAAAGTGCTAAAAGTAGGAAGTCAGTATCCTTCGCAGTCCTTGGGTGTAGCTGCTAGCTAGGTAGTGACAGTTGTCATCCTCTCCTGGTCAGAACTGGTAAGGAGGAGCTTCTTGCTGCTGCTGGAATCCTACCTTCACTGTCCACCTCATTTGAGTCATCAGCACCGTCACTCACTGCATCTATCTGTGAGGAGTTGGTTTTTGTTTTTGTTTTTTTGTTTTTTCAAGACAGGGTTTCTCTGTGTGGTCCTGGCTGTCCTGGAACTCACTCTGTAGACCAGGCTGGCCTCAAACTCAGAAATCTGCCTGCCTCTGCCTCCCAGAGTGCTGGGATTATAGGTGTGCGCCACCACCACCCGGCGAGTTGTTTTTAAAGGCAGCCACAAAACAGAAGTCCCATTGAGGAGGATGCCACTGGATTCTGTTTTGCAGACAGCCCATAATGAATAGATTGACAAACTTACAAATCAGTCAAATCATCCTGACATTTAGGAATCAGTCAGGTGGCAACAGCAGTCTCAAGATGTTAAGTCTGCGACAAATTGTGGAGTCTTCTGACCCTGGAGGTCGTGATACTCAAGTCTAAAACAAAACATTGCTGAGTATTTTAGAACCATAGCTTCTTAATTGGAAGACTAAGACGAGAAATACAAATTCGCTAATACCCTAATCACTGATATAAGTGAAGTACATACCAACATAGAATGCACAAGAGAAAAAATGATTATTATGCACTGTGCAAGAGTTAGAAGACATTTTTAAAAAGCAAAAAGACACATTTGGGTGTATTAGGATGCCTTTAGTGGTAAATATCTGAGAACTCATCTTAAGATGCCCTATGTAAAAGGGATACATTGGCTTACATAAGTGAAATTTCCAGGCTTTGCCAGATGGTCTTCAAGTCCACATCCCTACACACACACACATAAACACACACATACAAAGAGAGAGATAGTTAGATGATAGATAGATAGATAGATAGATAGATAGATAGGTAGATAGATATAGAGAGATAGAGATAGAGACAGAGACAGAGGCAGAGGCAGAGGCAGAGGCAGAGGCAGAGGCAGAGGCAGACATAGTCTTGGCTTTATTCTCAGGAGATTTCCTGTACCTCCCTGACCCAACTCCAGAAGCCCTAACTTTACAGAGTCCCAACTCCTAGTCACATAGAGACAGTATCTCCCAGCAATTTCAGCATAAGGCTTGGAATTGCATTTGGTTGGCTTGGTTTGGGCCAAGTGTGTTGCTTTTCACTAATTACGAGGTGGTGGTACTTAAAGTTGATATCTGAAGTATAGGAACAGAAAGTGGGAAATTTGGAGGAATGAGCGCTAGGTAGGCAAAAAGACAAATGTCTACTTGAGTGTCTAACAGCTTGAGTACTAGATGCTTAGGTGAAGTTGCTGACAGACTGGATGCTGTATTATTGGTGAGAAAACTCTAAGAAAAGCAAATGCAAACTGGGGTGCAGTGCAAACCATACAACCTCAGGGAGATCTGGAGTTCAAGGACAGCATGGGTTGCATAACATGACTCTATCTCAAAAGTTAAAATAAGTATTGTGGGGTTCATAAAAAGAGAAAGAGGTTTAGAGGATGTGGTAATATGGTGGTGTGGGAAAGGGGGTTTCCCAGTGGGACCATGCCCAGGCACCCCTTTCCCCTGAGGGACCAGACACACACAGACATGGTATAGAATAGAGTTTATTCAGGGCAGAGGATGGGAGTTAGTGGGGTAGTGGAGGCAGAGAGAGGGAGAGAGAGGGAGAGAGTAGAGAAGTGGGAGCCAGCCATGACCACATGGAGAGAGGGGGAGGCAAGGAGAGCCCAAGAGGGCAGAGAGGAGAGAGGTGAGCGTGCCAAGAGGCAAGAGAGATAAGAAAGGTAAGAGAGAGAGGAGGGGCAAGCAGCCCTTTTTATAGTGGGCCAAGGTCTACCTGGCTGTTACCATGCAACTGTGGGGCGGGGCTTACCTGGCTGTTGCTAGGTAATTGTGGGGTGGAGCTTAGGATCCTGACAAGTATAAATAAATAAATAAGAGCAGATATAATGTCTCTGAAGTACTTTGTCCAAAGGAAGAGGCGGTGAATCTGAAAATCCAGGATAAACTCCTCTCAGTGAGGAGTCACGGATGTGGAAGTGGAACAGTGAGCATTACTTCGTGGGAAATTGCTCTGATTTGGAGGTAGATGGATAGATAGATCTGTGCAAATGAAGACTTTTAAAAGCAAGCTTCAAATGTGACTCATCAGTGAAGAAATGGAGAACAAGAACTGGAGAAACAGAAAGACTGGTGTTCTCTAGTGGCCAGAGAGAAACCGGTGAGTGTTAGGACCTGTATGTTTGGTGGCAAACACATGGAAATGGTTCTGGCTGTCTCATGGGGAACCCTTTTACCTATTTCCAAACTTTCGTCTCAGTCGGGCTTAGCCATGCATTTTAGCTTTCTTACCACCTACCCTTTCTTTTTGTGAGATAGGGTTTCTTTGGGTAGCAACCCTGATTGTCCTGAAACTCCCCTTGTAGATCAAGGTAGCCTCCAACACAAAAGAGGTCTGCCTGCCTGTCCCCTGAGAGCTGGAACTAAAAGCATGCACCACCATGCCTGGCAACAGCCTCATTTCTATTAGGTTGGCACAAAAAGAATTCTCACAATTTCAGACCGTTAATTTTAAATCATTGTAATTGAGTTCAAACACATCTTTACTAGCAAAATAGGAGTCATTACATTCAACGCATTTTTCCCAAACATAATGTAAGATGTTTATTTCTGTGCACAAAAATCCATGATTTTTCAATGATTTTTGAATCATGATTTTTCAAGATTCCTTCATATTCAAGGAATTCTTGGAAATTATTTCCTGCATCCTGCTAGTTATGGAAGGTTTTTTTGTTTTTGTTTTTTGTTTGTTTGTTTGTTTGTTTGTTTACCCAGGAAAAGTTGCCTGGGTGCTTGAAGAAGTGGTGGGTGTTGGGAAGAGGACAGGTAAATAGAGTAGACAAGGGAGTACTTCAAAGCTCAGTCCATTCAACCTTGAAGTGCCAGACATGCAGTCTGGGTGTTGTGGAGAATTGTGCTTCTTCTGTTGACCACAGCAGGGGCTGCAATATTCCATGTGTTACGTCAGTTGCTGAGTAATTCTTAGAGATAATGATATCCCTAGGCCTCAGAACTCTGTGGAGGGTCAAATCAGCAGCAGACCACCAGTGACGGGACCTCTTCCTGGCACCTGTCTTTTGGAAGCATGTTGGAATTTCACTAGAAGTCACATACAATCTACTTTTTGTTGTATGCAAGACCCCCAACTCAGAAATGGTGCTGCACAGCTTAAAGGGGACAATAGTTCAAAACAACAATTAAAAAAAAAAACTTATTCAGCTCATGAGGTACCTGCTCCTCAAACCTCTTCATCTTTCCAATCTGCTTCAGCTGCTGGGCAGCAATTGAAGGGTCCACAGTGGCAGTTTCTCACGGTGTAAGAGGCTCACCTTCAGAAGCATCTCTCAGTTGGTTCTTGTCAGCCACTGAGGGCTCTTGTCTCCTCTGAAAAGCTTCTTGAACCTCTGCTGTTCTGCACATTATTTAGTATTTAGTAGTAATATTATGTTATTTTTTCTATGGGGCAAATGTATTTTTTTCCAGTTGTCTCAGGATCCATTTTGAACTTGAATAAGCAAAGGCACTGAAAAATTGCTTTTTGCCTAAAAAATAGTTTAAACAGTGAATAAAAAATAATTAACAAAAAATCGTTTAAAGTGAGAAATGCAGCTTTTGAACAATGTATAACATAACCATACATATTAAGAATATATTCCAATATCAAACAGGAAATTCCAACACAGCCAAAATTGAAATTCTTTCTGCATGAACCTAAAGGAAGGACTAGGAAGAAAGAACAGAAGGAAGGAAAAATGTGTTGTGTATTAGATTGCAAAGGTTGCCACAGTAACATGCTACAAACTAACTGGGTTAGAGAACAAAATCTGGTTTTCACAGTTCTGGAGGCTACAGGTCCTTGTCACAGGTCCTTCTCTAGGCTGGAAGTTCCCCCCTACAGCCCCCTGCCATTTCTCATGTTTGGGGGACAATCTTTGGTTGACAGACTTGGCTATACCTTGGCTGTAGAAGCATCACCCTGATCTTACTTTGTCTCGACAGGGGCTCCCAGTGTGTGGCCATCTGGGGCCGCCGTGTCTCTTTTTTATGAGCCTTAGCTATCACTCCAGGATAGAGCCCATCCAATGGCCTTGATGAACCACGTCTGCAATAGCCCCATTTCCAAAATAGGTTACATTCTGAGATACTAAGACCTGGGCTGCATCATTTCAGGGAGACACAACTCATGATCCAGTGCATGTTCTTTCTGGATATTACAGAGCATCAAGTGACTGCATGTTCAAATTCTGTGGCTAAGCCTGCACTCAATATTGATTGAAGGTAAGGGGAAGAGGGTCCTGAGCTTCAATGTTTCTTCTTTTCTGCCACTGAGATTGTCATGAAGACTGACATATAAACAATAAAGTTCTTCCAGCTTGAAGGATGTATGCAATCTTTTGAAGTAACCAATGGAAGGAAAATGAAATTTGTTCTGTGTAAAGGGATTAGTTCTTTGATCTTGCCGTGGGTGAGAACCCTTTTCTCAGTTTGCTCTTAATGAGTTTAGGAGAATATGGAACTTTTCTCCTTCTCTCCCTACTTCCTGTCTAAGGGAAGGGCATGAAGAGGGCTCCACTCACTCCTAATTAGTCTTTTGAGAGTGACTTTAATTGCTAACACAAGCCAAGTGATCACATGTCACCAGAAATGCCCATTTGCCCTGTGTGAGTGAGGCTTTGCCTAAACAAAAGGAAGACAGCTCTACGTTTAACCACAGTGAAATCCTTTGTGGGGCAGCCAAGAACACCATGCATGATTGCAACCCATAAATAATGCACATTGTGCCATCTGCATTTTGCCTGCTCTGTATGGCAGAGACAGCTTTACTCTGGACAGGACTACGTGTTAATCCTAACTCAAGGGCCACGTAGGGCCAAGAGTGATGCTCTCCTTCACCTCTTTTTACATTCTCAGGCCAGCCAAGCATACATAAGTGGGCAGTTCCTATCCTGATCACTGAGGCTCTAAAGACAGGGCAGTGAACCTAGATGACGTATGGCCTGTGCCATATGGAGCTAGCAGCAAGCTCTATGTAAATCATCTCTGTAGTGCTCTCTGCAGTGCACATAAATCCTTGGAGTCATCCTTTTGTACAGAACTGTGAATCTGAAAATGGTTAAAGTCACCAAGAACAGAGAACCCTATTTTCTCTGCTGAAGTATGCAGGCCTTGCTTCCTTTAATGATTAGTGAGTGCTTTAAAAACATTGTTTGATGTTACATGTGATTTATTTCATTTGGAATCTCATTTTAAACAAGTGTTTTGAGTTCTTTTGGCCAGCCACATTAGTAGTATGATCTGGTGTAAAAGAATTGACAATAATAGTTGTCAAGCACTTGGTATGTGTCAGCAACGGTTCTAGGAACTTTTCTAAGTTTTACCATTTACTTCTCACACCAATCTAGAAGGCAGATGCTACTGTTCTCATTTCTATATAAAGTAGCTTGCAGCACTCCATGCTGTTCCCAACATTGCAGTTAACAACTTACTTTAGCCTTTTGGACCTAAAGGAAACACACATGCCCTGCTCTGTCCTTTTTCTTTTTTCTTTTTCTTTTTTTTTATTGAATATTTTATTTATTTATCTTTCAAATGTTGTCCCCTTTCCCAGTTTCCCCTCAGGAACACCCCCTATTCCATCCTCCCTCTCCCTGTTTCCTCCACCCACCAACCCACTCCTACCTCCCCACCCTGGCATTCCTCTACACTGGAGCATACAGCCTTCACAGGACCAACGACCTCCCCTCCCATTGATGCCTCACAAGGCCAACCTCTGCTACATATGCGGCTAGAGCCATGGGTCCCTCCATGTGTACTCTTGGGTGGTGGTTTAGTGCCTGGGAGCTCTGGGGTCTGGTTTGTTGATGCTGTTGTTCTTCCTATGGGGTTGCAAACCCCTTCAGCTTCTTCAGTCCTTTCTCCATTGGACACCCAGTGCTCAGTCCAATGGTAGGCTACGAGCATCTGCCTCTGTGCTTGTCAGGCTCTGGAAGGGCCTCTCAGGAGACAGCCATATCAGGCTCCTGTCAGCAAGCACTTCTTGGCATCTGCAATAGTGTCTGGGTTTGGTGTCTTTTTATGGGATGGATCCCCGGGTGAAGCAGTCTCTGGATGGTCTTTCCTTTGATCTCTGTTCCAAACTTTGTCTCCATATTTCCTCCCTTGAGTATTTTGTTCCCCTTTTTAAGAAGGACTGAAGCACCCACACTTTGGTCTTCCTTCTTCTTGAGCTTCATGCAGTCTATGAATTATATCTTGGGTATTCCGAGCTTTTGGGCTAATATCCTCTTATTAGTGAGTGGATACTATGTGTGTTTTTTCATGACTGGGTTACCTCACTCAGGATGGTATTTTCTAGTTCCATCCATTACCCTAAGAATTTCATGAAGTCATTGTTTTTAATAGCTAAATAGTAATCTGTAGCTAGCTCTTTTGTCTTATTGATACTCTCTTATAGAAGTTTTGCAGTTTTATGAGGTTCCGTTTGTCGATTCTTGACCTTAGAACATAAGTCATTGGTGTTCTGTTCAGGAAAATTTCCCCTGTGCCCATGTGATTGAGGCTCTTCCCCACTTTTCCTCTATAAGCTTCAGTGTATCTGGTTTTATATGGAGGCCCTTAATCCACTTAGACTTGAGCTTTGTACAAGGAGATAAGAATGGATCAATTTGCATTCTTCTACATGCTGACTTCCAGTTGATCCAGCACCATTTGTTGAAAAGGCTATATTTTTCCCACTGGATGGTTGTAGCTCCTTTGTCAAACACCAAGCGACCATAGGTGTGTGGGTTCATTTCTGGGTCTTCAATTCTATTCCGTTGATCTACCTGCCCGTCACTGTACCAATACCACTTAAGTATACTGTCATATCTGCAAGAAGTGACAATTTTAATCCTTCCTTTCTAATTTGCATCCATTTGACTTACTTTTGTTGTCTAATTGCTCTAGCTAGAACTTCAAGTAGTATATTGAATAGATAGGAAGGGAGTGAGCAGCCTTTTCTAGTCTCCGATTTTAGTGGGATTGCTTCAAATTTCTCTCCATTTAGTATGGTGTGGGCTACTGGCTTGCTGTATATTGCTTTTACTATGTTTAGGTTTGGGCCTTGAATTCCTGATCTTTCTAAGACTTTTAGCATGAAGGGATATTGAGTTTTGTCAAAAGCTTTTTCGGCATCTAAGGAAATGACCACGTGGTCTTTTTCATTGAGTTCATTTATGTAGTGGATTACACTGATGGATTTCCATATATTGAACCATCCCTGCATCCCTGGGATGAAGCCTACTTGATCTTGGTGAATGATCATTTTGATGTGTTCTTGGATTCGGTTTGTGAGAATTTTATTGAGTATTTTTGTATCAATATTCAAAAGGGAAGTTGGTCTGAAGTTCTCTTTGTAGGGTCTATGTGAGGTTTTGGTATCAGCTTAACTGTGGCTTCATAGATCAAATTCCTTCTGTTTCTATTTTGTGGAACAGTTTAAAGAATATTCGTATTAGGTCTTCTTTGAAGGTCTGATAGAATTCTGCAATAAACCCATCTAGTCCTGGACTTTTTTGATTGGGAGATTTTTAATGACTGCTTCTATTTCTTTAGAGATTGTGGGACTGTTTAGATGGTTTATCTGGGTCTGCTTTAATCCTTGTATCTGTCTAGAAAATTGTCCATTTCATTCAGATTTTCCAGTTTTGTTGAGTATAGGCTTTTGTAGTTGGATCTGATGATTTTTTGGATTTCCTCGGTTTCTGTTGTTATATCTCCCTTTTCATTTCTGATTTTGTTAATTTGGATACTGTCTCTGTGCCCTCTGGTTAGTCTGGCTAAGGGTTTATCTTGTTGATTTTCTTAAAGAACCAGCTTCCTGTTTTGTTTGTTTAGTTTGTTTTGTTTTGTTTGATTCTTTGTATAGTTCTTTTTGTTTCTACTTGGTTGATTTCAGCGCTAAGTTTGATAATTTCCTGCCTTCTACTCCTCTTGGGTATATTTCCTTCTTTTTTGTTCTAGAGCTTTCAGTAATTCAGTCAAACTGCTAGTGGATGCTCTCTCCAGTTTCTTTTTGGAGGCAGACAGAGCTGTGAGTTTTCCTCTTAGCACTGTTTTCGTTGTGTCCCATAAGTTTGGGTATGTTGTGCCTTCATTTTCATTGAATTCTAAAAAGTCTTTAATTTCTTTCTTTATTTCTGAGTAGAGTGTTGTTCAGCTTCCATGTGTATGTGGGTTTTCTGTTGTTTTTGTTGCTATTGAAGACCAACCTTCGTTGTGGTGATCTGATAGCATGAACGGAATTATTTCAATCTTCTTGTATCTCTTGAGGCCTGTTTTGTGACCAGTTTTATGGTCAGTTTTGGAGAATGGGGTGCTGAGAAGGCATATTCTTTTGTTTTAGGATGAAATGTTCTATAGATATCAGTTAAATACATTTGGTTCATAATTTCTGTTAGTTTCACTGTGTCTTTGTTTAGTTTCTGTTTCCATGATCTCTCCATTGCTAAGAGTGGGGTGTTGAAGTTTCCCACTATTATTGTGTAAGGTGCAATGTATGGGTGTGTTTTCCTTCCTTGGTTGAGGTTTTCCATCTATTATCCTTTGTAGGGCTGGATTTGTGGACAGATATTGTGTAAATTTGGTTTTATAATAATTCCGTAGGGAACTCACCCATTCTCTTCTCCTCCTAGTTTGCTTCCCTTCTTTTCCCTCTTCCTTTCTTCCCTCCTCCCTTCCTTCCTTCCCTCCTTTCTTCCCTCCCTCCTCCCTCCTTCCTTCCCTCCCTCCTCCCTCCTTCCTACCCTCCCTCCCTTCTCCCCTCCCTCCCTCCTACCCTCCTTCCCTCCCTCCTTTCTCCCCTCCCTCTCTCCCTCCTTCCTTCCCTCCTTCCCTCCCTCCTTCCTTCCCTCCCTCCCTCCCCTCCCTCCTTCCCTCCCTCCTTCCTTCCTTCCCTCCCTCCTATCCTCCTTTCCTCCTTCCCTCCTCCCCTCCCTCCCTCCCTCCTTCCTTCCCTCCCTCTTCCCTCCCCTCCCTCCCTCCTTCCTTCCCTCCTTCCCTCCTTCCCTCCCTCCTTCCCTCCTTTCCTCCCTTCTTCCTTCTCCTTCCCTCTGCTTCCTTATTCTCACATTCATTCTTTCTCGTGCCTTACTGTTTCATATAACCTAAATACAGGCCATAGTCTAATGAAATGGTTCCAAATGCTTTAATAATTTTTATTCATATTAAATGCTTAAATGTATAAAGACAAAAGGTATTTCTTATAAGAGACCTATGTACAGGCTGGCTATGGGCAGATCCAGGAGATAAGAGTCAACGTTCTTTATGCAGCACACAGCAGAGTAGGCTCAAGGAAGGCCAGCCAGCCAGAGTGATTCAGTTACTGCCCAGGTCTCCACATGAGCTGATAGGGAGATGATGTCATGAGCAATGAGCTGATAGGGAGATGATGTCATGAGTATATGAAATCTTTGATGTATCCACCTTGCAAAGAAGATTGGGACTTAATAGATTCCAGGAAGGACTTGGTTTCTTTTTCCTTGGAACTTAATTTCAACAGAAATCTGAATGCTCTCCGACCAGCTGCCTCAGGCTTCTGCTTGTGATTTCTCTCTCAATGTTGGACATTTAACTGTGAACTGAAATAACTTCTTGTTCCCTCTTGGCTGCCTTTGCAGAGCATTTTATCACAGCGACAAACTAAGACACCAGCCTTTATCATATCAGAAGTGTAAGAAACGAATCACTTCTGAAAGTGGACAAATTTGAATGTCATCACTTAAAAATAATTTCCACAAACTAGAAATTGTATCATTCCACATTTAAAAAAGAATGATAGAGGGCCCAGTGTAGGCTTCAGAATAGTTACTCTGGCCCTGACTCATGGAGGACACTGTCCTGAGTTCTGAGGTCACCTAACATACCCCTAAGTAAGCATGTACATATCTCATAACTCAGCAGTCCCAGAACTGCGTATTGGTGTCTGAGTCACTGGAAGCCCATCATTTTTAACAGTCATCAAGTCACTACAATATTAAAGAATTTAAAAAGGATTTGAAATGCAATTAAACTCAAATCACGGGAACCCAAGAAGCATAGAGATCTCAATACCTCCTCAGCGAACTTTCAGAATGAGTGTACCTGTGACCTCAGTGGGGAAGACACTGAGTTTGAAGGAAATAAAAAAGGAAAGGGAAATACTTTAGAATATTTGGATAAATCTTACTGAAGGAAAAAAACCTATGTTACTGAAATAATCTTTACAAATACTTTGTTTTATTTATTGAATATCATCTTCATTTACATTGCCAGTGGTAAAGCCTTTCCCAATTTCCCCCCTCCCCAAAGACCTCCAACCCCTCCTCCCACCCCCTGCCTCCACGTATATGCCCCCCACCTGACCCGTTCCCACCTTCCCCACCATTTCCCTTTGTAGGGGCCTCTGTTGAACCTTTACCTAACCAAAGACCACTCCTCCCACTGGTGCCCAACAAGGCCTTCCTCTGCCACATTTTTGGCTGCAACCATGTGTACAGGGATGGTTTAGTCCCTGGGAGCCCTGGAGTGTCTGGGTGGCTGAAATCATTGTTCTTCCCATGGTACTGTAAACCCCTTCAGCTCCTCCAGACCACCCTCCAGCTCCTCCATTGAGGACCCCACGCCCAGATCAATGTTTGGCTGATAGCATCTGCCCCTGTATTTGTAAGGCTCTGGTAGGGCCCCTCGGAAGACAGCCATGGCATGCTCCTTTTGGTATATACTTCTTGTCTTCCATAGTAGTGTTGGGGTTTGTTGACTGTTTATAGGATGAATCCCCAGGCAGGGCAGTCTCTGGGTGGCCTTTGCTTCAGTCTCTGCTCCACACATTGTCTCCCTTATTGCTCCTGTGAGTATTTTGTTCCCTTTCTCAGAGGAACCAAAGCACCCTCACTTAAGTCCCCTTCTTCTTGAGCTTCTTGGGCTGGGTGAATTGTAATTTGTTTATTTTGAGCTTTTTGGGCTAACATCCACTTATCAGTGAGTGCATACCATGTGCGTTCTTTTGTGATTGGGTTACCTCGCTGACGGCAACAAACAAATTAGGAAAAGATCTTTACTAATCCTACATCCGATAGAGGGCTAATATCCAAGTATACAAAGAACTCAAGAAGTTAGTCTCCAGAGAGTCAAATAACCCTATTAAAATGGGTTAAAATGGGGTACAAAGCTAAACAGAGAATTCTCAACTGAGGAAACTAAAATGGTTCTAAGCACCTAAAGAAATGTTCAGCATTCTTAGTTATCAGGGAAATGCAAATCAAAACAACATTGAAATTCCACCTCACACAGGTCAGAATAGCTAAGATGACAAACTCAGGGGATAGCAGATGCTGGAGAGGATGTGGGGGAAAAGGAACACTTCTCCATTGTTGGTGAAATTGCAAGCTGGTAAAACCACTCTGGAAATCAGTTTGGCGATTCCTCAGAAAATTAGGTATTGGACCCAGCTATACCACTCCTAGGCATATACCCAGAAGATGTTCCTACATGTAATAAGGACACATACTCCACTATGTTCATAGATGCTTTATTTATAATAGCCAGAAGCTTAAAAGAACCCAGATGTCTTTCAACAGAGGAATAGATACAGAAACTGTGGTATATATACACAATGGAGTACTATTCAGCTATTATAAATAATGAATTCATGAAATTCTTATACTTTTTGTTAATAAGCCCAAACCTGGTGGTTTTAGGATCCTGTTATACATGACCAAAACCGAAGGATTTCCTAATAAAACATTTTGTTACATATTTACTTATTCATACATTTTAAGCTGAGGTTTTAATTCTTAATGCATGAATGATGGAAGTATACACAGAAACCATGTATAGTTATTACTAAGCAAGCAGTAGGTGTTGGAGCTTTAGGAAGTGAGCAGTAATTGAGATTTTGTAATTTTCTGTACTTTTTTGTTTAACATAGTTTTCATGGATGTTTTGAAAGGTTTTTGACTTAAGCAAGATTGTGATAAATCTGGCTTCTGACCACAGTGAGTTGTATATAATATTTCAAGTTTTGGTGAGATCTTGCCCAGAAGCAGATGGAAATCTTTTAGGCATGTAGAAAATTCTAAAAGTTGTCCAATTACAATACTCACTGTTAGCGTAGCATTTTGCGGATGGGACCTTTTAGAGTAGCAGGAAAGTCCATCTGTGTGGGTTGTTATTGGTTTGTTTGTATCTTAGCCCTGGAGTCTAAGCCTAGGGGTAAACCTCCAGCCCCTTCAGTGTTTTTGTAGAGAGGATCTTGCTAAATTCCCCAGGGTAGCTCAAAATTTCAATTTCCTTGCCTTAGTTTCCAAAGTGTTAGGATTATAGACATGTGACATATACTTGGTTGGTGTTTTTAAGAATAGAATTTTGAATTAATTCTAAATAATTATTTAAAATAGTGAGACAAATGATGTTCAGCTATAAAGCCATATATAAAATTAATAGTCAGGAGTATATGATTTGTTAGAATTTTCATTTCAAATAATTTTTTTAAATGCAGGCTTTATATATGCATATAATTCAGGTTAATTTTAAACTCATGATCTGCCTTCCCCACAGTTCTTTGGGGGTTGAGTTTACAAGGCATATAACAACCACCATAATCATTCTTCTAAACTTTAGGGTTACTTAAATAGCCTTTCAGCAAATCTCTAAGACAAACATTAAGATTTATTTGTTATGTTATTTGTTCAAGTTCTGAACATAGGATAGACTAAAAAAGAAAATTGAGTTCCACTGAAAATGATTTCAAAGGACAGATCCTGCCTTCTCCTAAAAAAGGAATTAGAAATCCATGGTGTTTGGAACTTTCTGGCTGATTTCAGCCAATTTGAAATACAAACTGGATACATTAGTACCTTTGTACATGACACAGAAACTCAAATGAAAATAATGATGTACATGTGATTATTTTCTGTTTTATTTTTTCAAAGGTTTAGTGATAGACAGTTCAGTGAGAGCAAACTGGCTTTACAATTTGTGAGGAACTAGGCTTCTCCCTGCTTACAAGGTAGTCATAACAACAGGTAGTTATAGGTGGTCACAATGACCTTTTGAGACAAATGCATGGCTGCTATTTTCTGGAACAGAACTGTTTGTGGTTAAGGGTACAGTTGGGACATAGCCCAATCCTTGAGAAGTGGAGGTTTTATCATAAGCAGGAGTGAACCTAGTTTGTCTTTACTATTAGATGACTTTTACGTGTAAGATGGAGACAGCATAGTTTAATTTTGCAGGGGACCAATGGAATGGTGATAAACCTAAGTGCTGTTTATAGGATGCAGTAAGGATCCAAGAGACATACAGGACCTATGCCTTAAGGTCCTGAGCATAGAGAAAGCTATTCTTTACATTTTAGTGTTAGAATATTGTATTTGGGGGCTGGAGAGATGGCTCAGTGGTTAAAAGCAAGCACTTACCACTCTTGCCTGGCTTGGTTTCCAGCAGGCAGTCACCTGTAACTTCAGTTTCAGGGAATCCAGTGCCCTCTTCTGGCCTCTACAAGTACATCACACACACATACACACACACACACACACACACACACACACACACACACAGAGAGAGCATATATAAGTTCATGCAGGCTTTTCATACACAAGAAAAGATGAAGAAGAAAAAGAATATATTTTCTTCTGCTTCCAGAATATTCAGTTGTCTCAGGATTGTTGGTCATACAGGAATTGGGAATGATCACAAGTTGTAGCACCATCTTTCATGTTCCTAACAGCTGTTGTTCAGCCTTTTTACTCATCTTGGGAATTCTGACTATAAACTTTCAATTTTTAACCAATCAGAAATTAAAGCCTGATGAGAATCATTGATATCCACAACCATAAAAAATAAAACTTTATCATACAACAAAAACTAGAGGTTATCAAAAGAGAAATAAATAGGGGAAGGCCTTTTAAGTCTTGATTTTTGCATGATCTTCTGTTTTGCAAATGTGCTAGAATCAGCCATCTCTCCCATTCCCTCCCTTCCTTCAAGCCCTTCCTTGCATCCCCATTGCTCTCTTTCAGATTCAAGGCCTCCTTTTCTCTGCTTATATAATCCTAAATACTGAAACACAACCTGCTCAGTCTGTAGTGTTATCAGTATGTATATGACCTCAGGCAGGACTGACAACCTGGAATTGGATAGCCAGTTGAGGGGGATCTTCCTCAGAGCAAGACCATTTAGGAGACATTCTTTTTCACTTTTTCAAAATTTTTATTTCATGTGAATATTTATCAATTGTCTCATAGTTCTAAAGACTCAAGTTATCTGTGACAAAGCACAGAGAACACAGGAGAGGATGAGATTCAAGGAACTAGGTTACTAGTGTTGCAAGCCAAATGTCATCCCAGGAATGCATGACTTTACTGGGTGAAGGAAGAGAGACATGCATATGGCTCATAGGAGACATTTAACATGACAAATGTGATATAGAAAGTCTATTCCAAGCCATGCAATACTAGCAGATTTATATCTGAACCAATATAATCCTCTAGGACTTTAGGTAGAATTATTACAAAAGAGGGCCCTTTCTTGGTGACTGTTCTTCTGCCAAAGGTTCTGATATAGCAAGTCCACCTGATAACAGAGATTAACAGCAAAAGACAAATGTCCAGGCAGAGAAAGACATACTTGATTTGTCTCATCTGAATGTTGGTGGGGGAGATCTAATAGCCAACTTCCAGCTGTAATTTTGTAATTTTAAAAAGCAGCTGTGTTTAATACATAGTTACATAAAAGGACAATTATAAAAAGAGGTTTTGAAAGTTTCTTCCAGGGCTGGAGGATGGCTCAGTGGTTAAGAGCACTGACTGCTCTTCCAGAGATCCTGAGTTCAATTCCCACCAACCACATGGTGGCTAACAACCTTCTGTAATAGGATTGGATACCCTCTTCTGGTGTGTCTGAAGATAGGGCCAGTGTACTCATATATACAATATAAATTAGTCTTTTTTAAAAAAATGTTTTTCCCAAGGATGGAGAGATGGCTCAGTGGTTAAGAACACTCACTGCTCCTCCAGAGAAACTGGGCTCAATTCCCAGCATCCACACAACAGCTCACAACTGTCCCTTATACAGACAAACATGTAGGCAACACATCAATGCATATGAATTAAAAATAGACAAAAATGTGAAAAAAAAATTTCTCCCAAAATGTCTTCCTTGGGGAAGATCCCCCTCAACTGGCTATCCAATTCCAGATTGTCAGTCCTGCCTGAGGTCATATACATACTGATAACACTATAGACTGAGCAGGTTGTATTTCAGTATTTAGGATTATATAAGCAGAGAAAAGGAGGCCTTGAATCTGAAAGAAAGCAATGGGGATGCAAGGAAGGGCTTGAAGGAAGGAAGGGAACAGAAGTGATGATTGATTCTAGCACATTTTCAAAACAGAAGATCATGCAAAAATCAAGACTTAAAAGGCCTTACCTATTTATTTCTCTTTTTGATAACCCCTAGTTATCAAAGTTTTGTCTTAGATTGTATGATAGTCATCTGTCTACTGCTATAAGAAACATCCAAGTTAATGAACTCATGAAGCGCAGGTTGATTTTAGCTTACAATCTTGGATGTTTCAGTACTTGATCAAGGTCAGTTCGCCCGGCTGCTCTTGAGCAGGGTAGCAGGCTGTGGTGAAGCTTCAGGTTAGAAGGAAAGCTAAGAATTGAAAGGGCAAGGAAGAATGAGATTACACTGTTTCCTTAACGCTTGGGTGTGTGGAGGGCACTCAAGATTCAAACTCTAGCAGGCCACTATTTAAATGATTTGTATCACATTTGATATAATTCATACCTTTACAATCTATATACATTTTTCTGTCTAATGGTAAAAGTTTAACTTTGAATTTTTGTTTATATACTTTAAACTTTTACTTATTTTTATTGGTGTGTGTGTGTCTGTGTGTGTCTGTGTGTGTCTCTGTGTGTCTCTGTGTGTCCATGTCTAAGCATGCCATGGCATACATGTGAACTTGGAGTCAGTTCTCTCCTTCCAGCTTTATGTGGGATTGAACACAGCAGGAGCTTTTATCCATGGATCCATTTCATCATTCCTTATACATTGTTTTTAATTCCAATATTTTTTCCACATAGTAGACAGTTGATAAGTATATAAAGCAGGTACTCACTTGAAGCACCTGACTTAATACTGAATCAGCAAATTAAAAAAAAAAAAACTTCCACACAAGCATGAGCATGCAGAAGCCAAAATATGAGCCAGAATTAGAAGATACTGAAGAAAATATGTGTCCCCAAACCATGACTTTCATGGTTACATTGCATTAGAAGATACTGAAGAAAATATGTGTCCCCAAACCATGACATTCATGGCTACATTGCAGCTCAGGCCCATACAGCAAGCCAATGAATGCTCATCCATAAAAAAAGAGGGGGGAAAGAAAGAAAGAAAGAAAGAAAGAAAGAAAGAAAGAAAGAAAGAAAGAAAGAAAGAGAAAGAAAAGAAAGAAAGAAAAGAAAGGAAGGAAGAAAGAAAGAAAGGAAGGAAGGAAGGAAGGAAGGAAGGAAGAAAGGAAGGAAGAAAGAAAGGAAAGAAGGAAAGAAGAAAGAAAGGAAAGAAGGAAATAAGGAAGGAAGGAAGGAAGGAAATAAGGAAGGAAGGAAGGAAGGAAGGAAGGAAGAAAGGAAGGAAGAAAGAAAGGAAAGAAGGAAAGAAGAAAGAAAGGAAATAAGGAAATAAGGAAGGAAGGAAGGAAGGAAATAAGGAAGGAAGGAAGGAAGGAAAGAAGGAAGGAAGGAAAGAAGATCAGCCAGTCTACAGAGTAAGTTCCAGGACATCCAGGGCTACACTGAGAAACCCTGTCTCAAAACAACAGCAATAGAAACAACAACGACAGCAACAACAACAATGACGATTTATTTTTATTTTATTTGTATGAATGTTTGACCTGCATGTATGTCTGTACATCATGTGTGTGCTACCTGTGGAGGCTGGAGGAGTGTGTGAGACCATCTCGAACCAGAGTTACAGATGGTTGTGAGCCTCCATGTGGATACTGAGAACTGAACTTAGGTCCTCTGCAAGAGCAACACGGCGCTTAGGCTTTGAGCCAGCCGTTCTCAACTTGTAGGTCCTGACCTCTTTGGTGTTGACAACACTTTCACAGTAGTTGCCTATGACCACTGGGAAACCCAGATATTTGCATTATGACTCATAACAGTAGCAAAATTACAGTTATGAAGTAGCAACAAAAATAATCTTATGCTTGGGGTCAATGACCACAGCAGGAGGAACTGAATTACAGGGCTGAAGCATTGGGAAGGTTGAGAATCACTGCACTGAGTTCTCTTCAGCCCCACCCTTCCTTTTATGCGCAGACATAGGGAATAGTTCCTAGCTTGTGAAAGGTTTTCCATTCAGCTGTGAAACAGGAGTGAGTCAATGGGCCCAGTGAGCCCAGAGCTATCAGGAAGGAATTTGGAGTTTTCTTGTTTATAAACTGTATGTGGTTTGTAACCTGAAGTTATGAGGAAAGATTTTGAAAATGAGGAAGCATGCTAGAGAGCACACATGATAACATACATAGCATCTCAGTCTAAAGCAGAGCCATGCAGGTCTCAGTATTCTAACATTAAACTGACCTTAGAATTACTGTTACTTAGGATAGTTATATTATTCTATGAGCACTGTGCCCTCTCTTTTTAAATTCCTTTTAAGTTGCTTAATCTATATTTTTAAATTTTTGAACAGTAGAACACATATAGGATGCATGTGATCTCTAATGATATCTTGGAGAGAACTAACATTTTGGAGTAAAAGGTATGAAAACTGGCTTTTTTCTTTTCAATAAAGACCTTGCTATATGGCTTAGGTTGCCTCAAACTTATTATGAAGCCCAGGCTGGCCTCAGGATACTCATGCCTCAGTCTTCTAAGTACTGAGATTACAAGAAGGAACTACAACCCTAGGTTTTTAAAATTTAGTTATAAATAAGTATTTAAAAGATAAAGGTGAAATCAAATGGCATAACTGTGTATGGTCTTAGTTTATAAATATGGATATGTGTATGTAATATATAAATTAATATATACTGATATTCACTAATAATGGTGTATTATACACTAATAGATAATATATATACTAATATATAACATATATACAACATTGTGTGTATATATTAGTTATTTGTATATATTATATTTATATATAATAGTGTATATATTATATTTTAATGTATAATGTATCATTATAAGTATATATATGCATAATAACAATTAGTATCTATAATATGTAATATATACCATATTATTCCATCTCTGGGCTGTATTCTTGGGTTCTATATATTAGTATATATTATATACCATTCTATATATATTATATATGCTTGTATTATCATACACTACATATTATATATGTTTATATTATCATATAATATATATGATATATTACACACTAAGAATGATGTATTATACACTAATATATAGTATATATAGCATATAATTATATATAATCACATAATTATATAGTATGTATAATGTATAGAATATATACTATCGTATATAATATATAGTATATAGCATATAGTCTATAATAGGTATTCTATATTAGTTTATGTAATACATAGTATATACAGAATGTATTTCTGCTATATTATGTATGTACTATATATACTTATATTAATATATAATATATACACTAATATATATTATGTTATACACTAATGTATATTATGACATATAATATAATATATTATACACTAATATGTAATGACATATTTTACACTAATATTTAATGATATGTTATATAACATGTATGTATGGCACAGTAGAGAAGAAAGTAATTCTAGAAGTGCAAGCCCTTAAGAAACCACATATTATGATAAATCTATTTTTGAAAGGCATTTCTGTGACTGACAACATGTTTAAAATATATATCACTTTCTAGTAATAGTTGAGTTGATAAAATGCAGAAACCTCACACTCTACCTAATACAAATAATTAAATGAACACATCTCTAAAAATTAGTTTTTTTCTCTTCCTTTTCTTAATGTAGGATTTTAGCTCAGGTTGACTTCAAATTTACTATGCTGTGATTAGTTGAGGTTGTTTTTTAATGTCTAATTCCCCTGTTTCTACCTCTCAAGTGATGTGATTATAGGTATGTTTTACCACCATGGCCAACAAGTTTCCTTTATGTGCTTGCCAATTAAATACAGAGTTTTAATTCTATAGCATAACAGCAAAAAAAAAAAAAAAAAAAAAAAAAAAAAAAAAAAAAAGACTTGTCCAAGTAAACCCACTGTACTGGCTAGTTTTGTGTGTCAACTTGACACAGGTTGGAGTTATCACAGAGAAAGGAGCTTCAGTTTGGGAAGTGCCTCCATGAGATCCAGCTGTGGGGCATTTTCTCAATTAGTGATCAAGGGGGGAGGGCCCCTTGTGGGTGGTACCATCTCTGGGCTGTATTCTTGGGTTCTATAAGAGAGCAGGCTGAGCAAGCCAGGGGAAGCAAGCCAGTAAGGAACATCCCTCCATGGCCTCTGCATCAGCTCCTGCTTCCTGACCTGCTTGCGTTCCAGTCCTGACTTCCTTTAGTGATGAACTGCAACGTGGAAGTGTAAGCTCAATAAACCCTTTCCTCTCCAACTTGCTTCTTGGTCATGATGTTTGTGCAGGAATAGAAACCCTGACTAAGACACCCACTAAACCAGTTATAGCCTAATATATACTAAAGGGACTTGTTTTTGTTCTTAATTTTAAAATTGGGTTTATTTATTTTGCATATATATGAACATTTTGCTTTCATGGGTGTATGTGCACACTGAATGTATCTATGGATGGTTGTGAGCCACCATGTAGGTACTGGGAACCATACCTAGGTCCTTTGCAAGAACATCAAGTGCTCTTGATGGCTGGGCTGTCTTTCTGCTCCTTGCTAAGTAGTTTTTATAGGTGTTAAATGTTATCTTGCATGCTGAAGCCATAACTTACACAGGGCAACGTTGAGGCTTTTACACGTGTGTGTATTCTGACATACCTTTGAAAGCAGTATATATTTTAGTATTAGAATATAACAGTGGCAAATGGTTCTGCGTTCTGGCTATAGTCATCCTTTCACTGCATCCCAGGACCAGCAGTGCTGAGCCTGGTATGCAGACCTGTAATTCTGAAAGTTCATGGCCTGCTCAACTCGGGAAGACCACATGTAAGCAATAAACATTATTTAAGGGCTGGGGCTATGTAGCACAGTGTAGAGTGCTTATCTCCTATGCACAGGGCTCTAAGTTTAATTCCCAGCACTGAAAACAGAACAAAACACCATAAAGATCAGCCAGTTCTACACACTGGTCCTTTGAGAGGCCTGACCTTGAACGGCACCGAAGTGGGGATTTAAGGGTTCTTTGGAAAATCCGTTATGGTGGATGGTGTTTTGCTGGAACAAACACATGAAGGACTGTTTACCTGAAGTGGACACAGGTAAAGGGATGTTCTGTTAAAGCAAGCACATGAAAGGACATGTGAGGAAGGATTCTTCACTGACAACACACATTATGGGTCTGCCTTACATTGCATAGTTGAGCTCCATTTGTCGGAACTCCTCAAAGAGAAATGCACAAAAAAACTTCCAGCAATGTGCTGCAGTTTCTTGCTGCTTCTGTGCACTCCAGACACATGATATTGGAGGATGTATGAATAAAACTCAACTTGCTTCCTTGAGAGAGGCACAACTCCTGACATCTCTGTTGTTCCGAATCCCTTCTGCCTGGGTGTTCCTGCTGGATCACACCACCTGCTGCTATCCCTACACTATCAAACTGGACAGTTGGTATATCTGTGAAGTGTTTGTGAGTGGATAGAGCTGCTGCTGCTGACCTGTGAACTGAACTGCTGTTTTCCTGATAACAGAGATGGGATTTTCAGCAAAGAACCATTTCTAAACTTGTCTACTCCCTACCACCTGTGTCCTTTCTTTTTCACTACCTCTAGTGGGTGATAGACTGGAAGGGAGGTTAAATTATTTAAGATCCATCATTAAAAGTAGGCCTTGAAAAAAATTAGAGTTGTACAGCCCTCGGGCATGCTGGAATGATGTTTATATGTCTTTATGTCTTCATGATCAGGGCACTTTCTTTCTTGGTTTGGATTCAAGTCTAGCAGTCTTATTTGAGCTACTTCATTGGTTTCTTCTGTCCCCTGGCCTCCAGGAAGGATTTCCTTTTAATAGCAAAGAGGCTCGTGAAAGCCATTAATTTCAGGAAAGTCTACTTTAAGCTTGATAAGTAGGCATTCCTGGGAATATGGTGGACAATAAACTAGCATACCTTAATTGAACACACAGCTGTCATCTCTCACGAATAAGACTCTGATGTGGTTGAAAGGTGAAGACTATGGTTTCTTTGGTCCTCAAAGTGAACACTGCTACAAACAGCTGTATGTCCTTTTACATACAAAGACCTTCCCGTTGAATAAAAATATCGCTGTCCTGATCTAAAAGAAAGGTAGCATTTCCTGACTCCAGTCTTGGTCCTTGGTCTCTGTCATTATGGAGTGTTATATTTTAGCTATCTTTTATGCCTTTGTCAATATGAGCTTCCTGAAGCTTTCCTTGGACTATCTCTTTTTACTGAGCTTTGACATTTACTATATTAGAACTGATCTGTTTACCATGGCCTGGCATTCCATGCAGACAGACTGAATTTGCTGAACCACCCCCAGCCTAGCTGATGATTCCTTATTTTAATTCCAGTCCCTGTGTAGTACCTGTGCACGCTACTGCTCCTCTCTTAACACCTTAGCCTTCACCAGTGTCAGAAGGCACATTGTTTTGCAGAACCAAGTTCCTCATTGTGCCATCATACACATATCCTAAGGTGGCTAAGAGATGGTGTACTTTCTCTCTCTTTTTCCAAAAGAACAGAGCAAAGACATCAGTTGGGAGAGCCAGAGCCATCAGCTTCTCCATCTCCCTTCATTGACTGTTTGTCTCCTTTGTTGTATCATTTCCTTTTCTTGACGCTGAAAAGGATGTCATAAGCATGAGAACTTTCTCCATTTGGATTCTTACTGGAGCAGTACTTCAAAGTTGATTTCCTATGCAGCTTATTAAATTTTTCTTATGTTTGACCTTCAAAACATCATAGTAATTGGTTTCTTTTACTTTTTAAAAACAGCTTATGAGCCATAGCTGGTGAGCCAATTGAAATGGAGTATATAGCTATGTGGGTTTTGATATAAATATATTTCATATAGACTAGGCAGTGGTTTGAATAGAAAGCCCTCCTCCCCCAATAGGTTAATATGTTTGAATGCTTGTTTGGAAAGCGTTAGGAGGTATATATAGCCTTGTTGGAGGAGATTTGTCACTGGGGGTGGGCTTGAAGTTTGCAGACACTCTGCTATTCCCACATGTTCTCTGCCTCCTAATTAATGAACAGGATGTGAGCACTTAACTGCTACCGCAGCTGCCTATAAGGCCTCACTCCACCACCTGGAACCAAATGCCCAGTAAAACTATTTTATAAGTTGTCTTTCTCATGGTGTATTATCACAGCAATAGAAAAGTAACTGATGCACTCGCCTTGAACTTGCCATATAGCTGAAGATGACTTGAACTCCCGATGTCCCTGATTCCACCTCCCAAAAGTGTGCCAACCCACTTGGCTCAAAAACTGTTACATTCTTAGTAACTGTTACATTGTTAAACATTGCATGTGAGCTCCAGGGAATGTGTAAATAAGGTTGTTTTGGTTAACATTTAAAAGTTGTACATCATCTCTTTCAGATAATGTAATTTCAGTTTGGGTATGTGGTGTTTTTTTGTTTGTTTGTTTGTTTGTTTTTGGTTTTGTTTTTTACATTTTAGTTTAGAATCAAAAGGCAACACAATCACCAGGCACAAAAACTAGCATCCTAATCTTGTACACGATATTAAATATAAATCCTCTGGTAATGAATGCTGGTGGATACGCCATCTAAACCAGGCTACATATTGTCCTTCAAGCTATCCCTGACCAACCCTCCCCACTCTCTCTCTTTCTCTTTCATTCCCCCTTCTTCTCCCTGATTAGGAAGTCCTGACTATTCCTTGCCTAGTGATTGGTCCCCTGAAATCTTTATTCATAAGAGGAAGTTTCTGCCACATTTCACTTTTTCTATGCAAAAAGAAAAAGAAACCTTTCTTTCAAATATAATCTGAGTATAACTGTTACCATTCTGTATTTTACAAAGTAGAAGATAGACCTAATACCCAGTCCATCATTTTTGTCAATTAAATAGGACACTCTGTTATCTATTCTAACTTAAAAGACTTATAATTCTACACCTGACTTATGTCCTGGTTTTAGATTATATGCCATCTGAAAACCATGCTCTCAAATCTGCATCATCTTTCTCAATGCTAAACAGCTTGGGTCGGCTATGAGACTACCAGTCTTAAACCCCGTAGAAATCCAAGAACAACTAATATGAGACACACAAAACATAGATAGCTTCCAAAACTTAGTCAATTTATAGAGACTGCTCATTACCTGGACAGTCCCTTATTCTTCAAAACATTGGAGTATCAGCATTCAGCCTTCTGGCCCAGGATCAATTGACAGACCTTTGTAATGCAGAATGTTGAAGTGATGATTACCCTGTCTTAGCAGAGATTATCATTCGACTATTCCACATTGTGTGTCCTTTTCTAGATAGTTAGTATTTGTCTGTAGATGAATTGCAGCAATTCTTGCCTAGTGGCTGTCTTGCCACAACTGGAACATTCCATTGATACCCAATTTCTTCTTTGAATCTAAGAAAGGGGTGCTGTCGAGCAGACAGTTCTCTAGTTAAATGATCTTTAATAAAGAAATGTCCATAAAGGTCATATTTGTGGACTTCTGATGCCTTTGAAGACTATCAATTATGCAAAGCATTTCTGAACTGTTAAGCCTTGACTACTCTCAACCATTTCTAATTGAAATATCTCAGAAACACCCTTTTAATTAACTCAAAACCATGAGTTTGCTATCTGTCCCTTAATTTATATCGCTTAATCATCTAAAACCAGTTTATAATAGCAGTTAGAAAAGGACTGGGTCTAAGCCTGTATTCTTAAATGTTTTGTGTAGGCACAA
The DNA here is from genome assembly GCF_947179515.1 of Apodemus sylvaticus. Classification (NCBI taxonomy): domain Eukaryota; kingdom Metazoa; phylum Chordata; class Mammalia; order Rodentia; family Muridae; genus Apodemus; species Apodemus sylvaticus. Next base: position 97,385,383 of record NC_067482.1, on the reverse strand, counting down.
TGCCTATATGACAGTAACAATAATCATCCCAATTTTATATGAATAAGAGATTTGTACCAATGAAAACTTTAAATTTGTATCAAATAAATTCTGTACTAATGTAAGAGATTATAACTTCAACTTTGTATCAGTTATAGAGATTTCTACCAAATGAGATTATGGCTACAAAATCAATTCTAGCTGTTTCTTCCCTGTTCAAATTATGCCCATTTCAAAATTCCCCAGAAAGACAACTAGAATAACTACCTCTAGACCCCCAAGTCCAGGGAATCAGGCTGATGGCTTCATAACTACTTCAGTCTGAATGGGTGTTGAGATATCTTTGAAGGGGAGCAGGAAGGAAAATGGAGGAGTTGGTTGGCCTTAAGAAGGTCACACCAATGATTGTTTTAGGCTCTGATGTCTGTGTCCTGACTGGATCCAGTTGAAAGTTCAAGAGACCTTCAACATGTCTGCCAATGAGACTCACCAAGGCTGTATATTCTGTGATATACAAATCTCAAAACAAAATTTTAGTATCATCACGATATCTGTATGGCTTCTATTAGTCTGTGTAGGGTGTTCAGACTGGGATGAAATTCTGCTCCAATCATAAGTCTTCATTGAGGTCATGTGAGGGATGGAACAAAGAATATTTTTTTGTTTGCTCGTTTGTTTGATTCGTCTGAATCTATTTTCAGGTGGTCTTCCTCTGTCATATCTGATCCATATAACTCCGGAAGGTATATAGACACTAATCACTTTTTCTAAAAACACAAAGACAAAACCTTTCTTCCAAATCAGCATATCTTTGAGCCAGTAACCAGAAAAACCTTTAGCTTGACCTCTCTCCCAGAGGAATAATATAATCACAAAACTCAAAATCACACCAATTTTGAAAATTAAAACAATCTAAAACAAGTGAAGTAAACTAAAATACTGTATGAGCCTATTTTTAGGCTTTTTAAAAATTTTGTCATGTCAGGAAATTAACCCAAAATTCCTGTGGAACCCATGAACAAAGGACAAGAGTGTCCTGTAGACTTTAATACACCATCTACCTGTTACGCTCTCTACCTGGAGCTACAGACTCCCACCAATACCTGTTCATTGTAGGCAATTATCGCTGCTCTATACTTGAAGCCAGTGACTTATTTTCCCTATCCTAGTTCCGAACTGCAGGCAAAATTCCTGATGTGGTTGGGACAAAATCTGTATATAAATTTATCCTAAAAGCAAATAATCCCAATTTTATAAATTCACAGTTACATCACTATCTGCCCCAGGAAGTAGTCATCTTCCATTCCCCAGCTCTCTGACTCAGAGCTGCCATCTTATCTCTTTCCACAGCAGGGGACCTCAGAGCCCTTTCTTTGTTTCAAGGTTCCCTGGGGGGTTGAGTCATGTGACTTGACTCCAGTCTGTTCTCCAAACCTCCAAATCTCTAACTAAATTTCTAACTCGTAGGCTAAGAATCTTAAATTTCTAGTGGATTCTTGCCTGCTATGTTGGACGTCATCTGTATTGGGAAATGTAAAAAGCAATCTACGCTATGATTGGCAAGGCACTGGCCTGTTCTCATCTTGTCATCTCGTCCACAGGTCACTACCACATCAGTCCCACATTTCCAAATTTCTGTGGCTGGCTGGGGTGACCCAACACCATATCTTTTCTCTGGAATTCAGTTGAGTTGTCTCCTGAAGGAAAACACCACACAATTTTAGTTTAGAATCAAAAGGCAACACAATCACTGAACACAACAACTAGCATCCTAATTTGTAAGCCATATTAAATATAAATCATCTGGTGGCAAATCCTGACAGATTTGCCACCTAGACTGGGGGCCACTTGTTAGCTACATATTGTCCTTCAAGCTGTTCCCGTCCAAAAGTGATTTATATATTTAATAGCTACAGTAGTGTTGTATTGTAACCGTAATTTTAAGAAATAGTATCAATATTGCTAAAGTGTAATGAAATACAAAACTAATGATAAAATAATAATATAATAATATAATTCAAATAAATAGGACTTCAGCTCAAATATAGATTGTAAATCAGTGTGTGCTGTGTTGACTATAATGGGACTCTGCATAAACAACCACAGAAGAATAAAAAGTACAGTTCTAAGTTGGGTTTTATTGAATGAGTGATTTGTGAATGATAGTCCCCAAAATGCTGTCACTAATACCACTTTTCCCGTGTCCTGTGTTACTGTGAAACAAAGCATAGCCCCCTCTTATCAACTTGGACTTTCTAGAGCAAATGCTTGAAAAATGATTTCTAATTAGTAAGGAACATGAGGTTCAGGATGAAAGAATGGGTTTTCCCCCTTTTTTGATGTGCTCAAAAATACTTTGTATAATATCTCAAAAATACTTTGTGTAATACCTCAAGCTTAATAATTATCCACTAATATTTGTTAGTAAATAAATACAGATTTCATTCAAGAACACTGATGAGGGAAGTCCAAATCTCTTTGTATAGTCCAAAACTACTTTGGAAACTGCCATTCAATGTTACATTCTATGGTGGTTTAAATGAAATGGTCCCCATAGCTCACAAGGAGCAACACTTTTAGGAAGCGTGGTCTTATTGAAGTGGGCGTGGCTCTGTGTGTCACTGGGGGCGGGCTTTGAGTTTTTAAATGCTCAAGCTAGGCCCAGTGTCTCTCTTTTCCTGCTGCCTGTCAACCCAGATGTAGACATCTTGGGCTCCTTCTCCAGTACCATGTCTGCCTGTGCACCACTGTGCTTCCCACTGCGACAGTAATAGAGCAAACCTCTGAACCAATTAAATGCTTTCTTTTGTAAGAGTTGTTATGGTCATGGTGTCTCTCTTCACAGCATTAGAAACCCTAAGAGACACTCCTTATAGCAGAGCCAGATATAAGTTTCTATGTTGATTTAAATCTCCCAAGGTCAGCAGAAAGTCAGATCCTATGAGGATGAGTACAAGAAAGCCAAAGGCATGCTGACAAAAGTGTTGAAAGTCGACTAACATTCCTGATTGCTACAAAAGTGTATGCAAAGCGTATACACTTTCTGCCATGCGTATAGCACAGCCACTGTTTGTGACAGCAGGGCAGGTATGAGGAAGAGAGATGCTTGGACTTGGCACCTGCCCTTTTGGACAATCATTATTTTATAAGCCACGATTTATGCTGGAAAATATGTGTTGCACACAGACGCGTATTCCTCACGGTAGGCACAGGCAGTGTCGGCTAGCTAAGAAGTATGTTAAAGAATGTAAGGAACAAGCACACGTTTCAAATGTGATCAGCTTATTACCTCTCTCACACATGTACATTTAGCAAAAAGAGGCACTTCCTTTTCTACACTGAAACAGGTTAGTTCTTAGAAAAATGGTACTTCTTTATTTAGCTGTGCACGTGTGCTTTGTGTGTGCGTGTGCGTGTGCGTGTGCTGCCTGCCTGCCTGGATGCTACATTCATGCATGCAGATGCTTGTGAAGGACAGAGGATGTCATCAAATCCTCTGGAACTGGAGCTGCATCCTCTACAAGGGCAGTAAGTGCTTGTAACTGTTGAGCTGTGTCTCCAGCCCTCGTGTGTTTTTGAAATAAGCAATGGGACACAAATAATGCCTCACAATGATTTTTAAGGAGTTTCTCAATAGGTGTGGTTTAAAACAGTACCATATTCTGCATCTAGAAGAAATTAAACTTGTGGGCTGGGAAGATGGCTCAGGTCTTAAAGTCCTTACCAAGCAGGTAGACCAGAGTTCAGATTCCCAGAGCCTAGGTAATGCAGGGTGGTTAGGATGGCCTGACTGTAATTCTAGAGTAGCATTTGTCAGGCTCCATGTTTGAGTCAGAGACCCTGATACTACCTCAAAGAACACTATGGAAGCCATGGAAGATGATTGTCAACATCAGCCTTGGCCTTCGCATACACATGGACTTACACACATGAAAACATACATACCAGCATGCACATTTCTCACACACATATACACAAAAGGAAGAAAAGAATAAAAAAAAATTAAACTTATTTTAGAGGTGGAATATCATAGTTTTAATATTAAAGATCAGGACTTTTTTTTTTTAGAAGAATAAATCATGATACAAAACTTCAGTCTTACCCGATTTCTTAGAGAAAGAGATCATTGATGTGTTATTATTGGGGATATTTAAAAATAGCATCCCAGAGTTGCAAAAGAGTAGAAAGAAATAACCAGCAGCTTTCATGACAAAAAGAGACCTGGAATGAGATCGTGACTCTCTCTGGCTCCATTATTCCTGCATTTGGCCTGGAATTTTTACACCCATCACCCTACCCGGAAGACTGCCAGACCGCACGAGTTAGCCCAGCCTTCTGAAAGCTGGGCTCGTCCTATCAGTCAGGGCCTGTGTGATAAGCTTCACCAAGGCTTGCTACTCCTCAGCCCATTTGAGAGTCTGGGTCTGGGAAGGTTCTGCTCACCGTAGCTCCCTGCTCTCTGCTTGTCGGTATGGGGGTGTTTCACAGAACACCACACTGTGGGAGTGTTTTCATGCCTGAGATTTTTTTCTTTCTTTTTTCTTTTTTTTCTTTGTTTTGGCCTGTCCCATGTAATTATTTCAGAAGATATTAATTATACTATTTTTTTCACAATAAATATAGCCATCGCAGAATTACATTGAGGAGCACATGTACTGGGTATGTGCATATGTAGCTATCTGGAACTTATTACAATAAACACAGGAGAAATAAAGCTATGGCGAGTTTATTATATAATTAACGATTCTTCAGGAGAAGTGAACAGTAAGCTTGGTCAAAGGACTGCTAATTTTATATTCACTGAATTTTGTAAAGTCTTTCTCAGAAAGAGCTCCCAATTCAACTGAAACCTTTGTGGTCTGTAACAATTCCAGGAACTGACCACTTGCAACGCACAAATATTCTGTAATAGCCACACTCACCTTGATATCTACAGCATCATGGAGTGGGACTTCACCACTGTGAAATTATCTCCGGTAATCTGAAGACTCAGACCGAGAGCATGGTGCAGATCTATTGATCTCTAAATTCAGTTGATCCATAATGGTTTTGTAACCTTCATCTATTATGACTTATACCTTACCTGTACTGTTAGCATTTTGATGGTCTACATTAAAATCATTTAAAATTTTTGCTTTATGAGTGTTGTGGTTTGAGTGAAAATGTCCCTCATGGATTCGTGGGGAGTGGCACTACTAGGAAGTGTGGCCTTGTTGGAGTGGGTGTGGCCTTGTGGAAGGAAATATGTCACTGGGGGGAGGGGCGGGCTTTAAGATACTCAAGCCAGCCCCAACTTTACTCTTCCTTCCTGCTGCCTGCTGATCCAGAAGCAAAACTCTGTTACCTCTCCTGCACCATGTCTGCTTGCTTGTACACAGCCGTGCTTCCTGTCATGATGCCAACGGAGTAAACCTCTCAACAGTAAGCCAGCCTCAGTAAAATGTTCCCATGGTGTCTCTTTGCAGCCATAGAAAGCCTGAGACGATGAGTATGCCTGTGTACGAGGAGCATGCCTGTGCCCACAGAAGTCAAAAGAGTATATCGGATCCCTGCAACAAAAGATTTTGAGCCACTAGACTGATTCTGGGACTTGAACCTGGGTCCTTTGGATCAACCAGTGCTCTTAATTGATAAGTCAGCTCTCTAGCCCCAAACAGCTACATTTTGATGCCATTGCCTGCGATATTTTCTTGGAAGTTTCTAAAGTGTCTGATCATTCAGTATGTTAAGACTAACTGGTCATGTGAATCATTGGTGGATAGTTTCTGTATCTACCTGAATTTAAAGGCAGTCAAGGATGCTCGCTCTCTTGCTTCTATCAGCCAGGCCCAGGTTAATCCCAGAATTCAAGAGGCAGAAGTACAAGAATCATGAGTTTAAGGCTAGCCCAGACTACAGATAGTTTTAGCATAGAGTTTAGATTCTAGATATAGTACCATCTCAGGCCATTGTGCAAACTGTCCTTATGACTAACTTTACAGATCTGGATAAAACAATTTCACAATAGAATATACTGTATTGTTAGGTTTTTTTTTTTTTAAAAGATTATTTTAATGCCCATCCATCAGATAGAATCTGACAATCAGCCTGGTTTGGTTTCAAATTTACAATCTTCCTACCTCTGCCTTCCAAGTATGAGGCTTACAGGTGCATGCTAGCATGCATGGTGACTGGTAGGCGGAGGAAAAGTGACCTTTAAATAGAACACCTTTTGGGGCTGGAGAGATGGCTCAGCAGTTAGGAGCACTGACTACTCTTCCTGAGGTCCTAAGTTCAATTTCCAGAAACCACATGGTGGCTCACAACTGTCTGTAATGGGATCTGATGTTGTCTTCTGGTGAGTCTGAAGCCAGCTATAGTGTACTCACATAAATAGAAAAAAACAAATCTATAAAGAAAGAACACGTTTAAGTATTCTTTTAGAATTATCATATGAATACAACACACACACACACACACACCTCAATCTAATGAAAGTCAGGTTTGCAAAAAACACTTTACAATTTTCCATTACTCTACCAAATATCAACTTTATGCCCCAATATTGGAAGGGGATGTGTCTTAGTTAGGGTTTCCATTGCTGAAAAGAGACACCATGACCAAGGCAAATCTTGTAAAGGATAACATTTAATGGAGGAGCCAGGAGTTTTACATCTTGATCAGAAGGCAGCCAGGAGAACACTGTCTCCCATGTGGCTAGGAGGAGGGTTTCTAAGCCCACCCCTACAGTGACACACTTCCTTCAACAAGGCACACCTACTCCAACAAGGCCATACTTCCTAATAGTGCCACTCCCTGGGCCAAGCGTACTCAAGCCACCACAGGGTGGTATATGTGTACTTGTTGTCAGTATGGCAGAGACTGCATCTCAACAGAGAGTGCTCACATGGCATCTGGGACAGGCCAGATGAAACACCTCGTTCTGGCTTTTCATTTACCATGCTGGCTCCTCACAAGATTTTAGATTAGATTTCAAAAGTGTCTAATCTTGGACTGCCCTTGCGTTCATCTGGGGTTATCAGCAGGGCTCTCTGTATAGTTCTAACACCTTGGTACCTTCTTAGATAATTGGGAATCGTGTTGAATCTTCCAGAGCCTTGATGGTTCTCTACACTGTCCACGGGGGTAGTCACTTGCCAGTTACGGTTATTTGTATTTGTGGTAAATACAATGACATAATAATAAAACTCAAGCTATTCAGTTATATTAACCAGGTTTTAAGTGTTCAGATAGTCTCAAATAGCTTGTGGTCATCTACTGGTTTGGTGGGTGTAGAACATTTTGAGTATTACTAAAGTTTGATTGGACTGTGTCATTTCTAAATTCTGGTAGGTTGACCAAGATGCATGGTTCAGGTTGACCTGGTCCTTTCTTCTCTTAGGGGTTTGCACAAAACAGAACCAAAACAACTAGCAGCCAGAATAAAAAGGTAAAGAAACAGGGAAATTACTTGTAAAGTTTAACTCAGTATATTAAAAAATGTGATAATGACAGTGTGTAATCAATGTAAAATAGTTAATAAGGTATATATTATGTTCTCTTATACACAGTGACTCTTTGAAAAACACTGCATATTTTATACTTACAATACATATCAATCTGGACCAGTCATATTGTGTTCCCATCCCTTGTGACTAGAGGATATTGTGTGGAGCAATGCAAATCTCCACCTCGGTTCTACTCCATTATTCTGCAAAGGCTGAGCCTTTAGGACACCAAGCGGCTGTGGATCCCATTTGTCTACATTCTATTTTATTTCTTCCCTGAAACAATGAGCACAGGCCAGCTTAAGTGGAGTGGTGATGTAATGGGAAGATCAGCTTGGGGTGAGACATTTAAGACTGCCACAGGGTAAAAGGAAGTGTTTAGAAAAACTGTAAAAACCATTGGTTAAAATTTCAAAAGCATTAGTTTGCATTGGTGGGTTTAAAATAGGGTATAAAAATTGTTTCAAGATAGCTGGGATCATGGGGTGTTTTGTTTTTGCTTGTGATGCTTTACAGCAGTTCCATTGTGAGTTATCAGCTGCAGTAGTATTTCTGTGTGCTGCATAACTGCAATGTTATCTGGCAAAAGTGCAAGCACCTGCGGTGCTGTTATCTGGAGTAAAATTTGTTCTAAGGCACAAATTCCAGCAGTAGTTAAATCCTGCACTAATACTGCTGGCAATTTCTACTGTGAAAATAGTAAAACCCAAAGAAAATAATTTTGTTACTAGAAAAATTAACAATACTGCAAAGCCTATAGCTGCATATCCTAACTGATAATCTTTATTTTGGGCGTTTCTGATGTGACAAGATGGTTCATTGAAAATAATGTGTCCTTTTCTAAATTTATATCTCAAAGAAAGTTTAAGATTTGTGCATGTTATTTCCCACCTATGGTATTTTATGGTTGATGGTACTTATAGGCAAAATTTAATTTTTAGGAAAGTGTAAACTCTTCTGTTAAGTAATACTAAAATTTTGCAGTCAGCAACCAAAGGTCTATTATATGCAAATTAATCCTGGGACAGACTTGACACTAAATCAAGCCCCATATAAACAGGGGACTAGAAAAGGGGCGGCAGAAACATGGCTGGAATCCTGGAAGGAGGAAGAAGCATCAGGATGCGAGCGCTGAGAGGTAGGGGCCGCAGAGCCTTCAGGAAAAAGTAACGTGTAGCTTGTCAGATGGTTCCAGTGACACGCAGGGTGGTCGTGAGGATTGAAGGTAAGTAAACACTAAGTAATCTTCATAAAGTCTCAGATCCACCCACATTTTTGATATGCACTTGTGTTCACCGAGTTACTGTGAGAGGAGTGATGGTAAGCGGACTGCCTGAGAGTTCTTAGTTTTTCAGGTAGAGACCTGTCACGCCAAGTAGTTATTTGCTCAGGTATTCTTGAAAACGGTTTGCTTTTTTTCTTGTTTAAGTTTGCTACTAAACATGACGTATAGTATCAGCACTTGTCTGCTTACTGTGTGACAGGCGCTTCATGGTCATATTGTCCGTCCTCTCAACATCTCAGAAAGCTGGGTATGTTTCCTGGTTTTACAGGCTAGGAAATTCAATCTCAGAAAAGGTTAAGTCATTTCTCTTGCATGCACACTTAAGATCTGTTTCTGAAAATTCTTTGAGAATAGAAACTTACTTTAATGTACTATTATTAGTACTTAATATGGTCAACATTATGTTGGTACTTAATTATAGTCTAAGCAGACCAAACAATTTCAGAATAGTCTATATTTAAAGTTCCCCAATCAATTTAGTTGCTAGACAGGTTATTTTTAAAAGTATTGTGGAGAGAAGCTGCCGCGCCCCCCCCCCCCCCCCCAGCTCTTAGCAGCAGAGCAGCCAAGGGCTGCGGTTAATGTCTTCCCCTGCTCTGTGGACAATTTAACTCTTTCCATAGCTACCTTGGTTAAAAAAAAGGAAAGTGAGTTTACAGTCAAGAAAACTATTAGGCTGGGTATAGGGGCACATACATGCCTTTATTCCCAGCACCATTCAGGAAACAGATGCAGCCAGATCTTGTAAATTGGAGGCTACCCCAGTCTACATAAAGAGTTCCAGGACAGCTGGGCTACACAGAAAGACCCTGTTTCAAAATAAACAAGAACAACAACACAGCACAAAACAAAGACTACTGGACTCTTATTTTCTACAACTTTGAGAAGAGCCAATAGATCTAGTTTCCCTTCCTCCCTCTTTCTCTCCCTCCCTTCTTCCCTCCCTCTCTTTCCTTTCATTCCCATTGATCTTTAGATAGTTTGTTTACAGCACCCTTTTTAAGCAAGGGAAAGGATAATAGAATAAACCAAAGTGACCATTTAGAACATTTGAGAGTTTATGGTAAAGAATAGTAAGTAGAGTAAAAACCACCTGATTATCATGTGTGTTCTTAAATTTAGATGAACATAGTTTATGACCACTTCTATAAATTATCCATTGAAAAGGCCTGTACACACGATATCTATTAAGGAAGCAGAATGTATTACTGAGATCATATGGCATAACGATATCTGAGAACTCTATAGTGTATATAAAATGAAAATATATCATTTCGGTTGTCATACATTTTAGGATTTAGACTATAACAAAACAAGTGATATCTATCCCATTTCCTATAAAAAGTAATTTTTTGTAGTATTATTAGACCACTTTCTTTTACTGAGAGAGGAAACGGAATTAGATCCTGGGTTCCAGCCTGCTTTTCGGACTCTCCTGGGTGTGTTCCATCGACTCCTGCTTCCTCACATCCTCCTCACCCTCCTCCAAGGGAGCCACCCCAGAACACCCAAAACTTTAAAGTCAGTTTAACAAATTTGCCTCCGACTTTAATAAGATTAGGAATTAGCCCAAAACCAGTTTGCATTTCGCCTTTTCAAGCTTGCTTCCATCTCCTTTCCAAACTCTTCCATCCTTCCGTGCTGAGGAACTTCTGAATTTGGCTTTTTTGACCATTCATTCCCTCTCAGCCTCCCCTCTCTCCCCTCCCCTTCCCTTTCCCTGCCCTCTTTGGTCTTCCCCACTCCCTGTTCTCTCATAAGTCCTTTCTTAGGCACATCTTCTTCTCAATTACTCTGACTTTACTGTTTAGTCCCAGAAAGTTGTAATTTTATTCTTCATTGTTTCTCTACATCCGAGGTCTGTGAAACAGCTAAGGTTGAAAGCAAAGTTGAGTTTTGGGATAGGATGGATAGTTTTCACAGCCTCAAAAGGGGTCTTGTAGCTGGGCAGTGCTTCACACCTATCATGATGAGGGTGTACACCTAAAATCTCAGCGATCTCAGTAACCTGGATTTTGAAGTAGGAAGATCATGAGTTTGAACCTAACCTCTGACAATATAGTTTCAGGCCATGTCAGCTGCCTTTTAATAGACGTAAACACCATTGCTCTCAAACTATTAAGTTATTTTGTCCTCTCCCTTGCCTTTAACCATCCTTTCCACATAGTCAACCACTCCCTAATCCACCCACAGCTCATACCAGTGGATAATGAGACCGCAAACGAACACGAGAATGCAGGATTCAAAGAAATGCGGAGAATGAGAACAAGAAGAGACTGTACTGTAAACATTTTATGTCCAGCTTAGCCTTCCTTGAACCTGGGGCAGGGTCCTGGCAAGGTCAGGGAAAAACTCGGAAAGAATTATGAAATAAAGGCTGTGTGTGCAGAACTGCTGGCTGCTAGTGGCGCAGAAGAGGAGCACCCAGTTCGTGGGTGGGGAGTAGGAGAGAATAGGAGAGAAACCACAACACCTCAGTGTTCCTGGCAGCCGCTAGAAACAGACCCTGCTCGGTTCCTACAGCAGGAGCCAGAAACCCTGCCCGGCAGCCAGGGTGCCTTTGACTGACAGCCACCTTCTGCAATCGCTTTCCAGTTCACTATAAACATCCCTACTCCTCCCGCCTCCCGCTGCGCTCTCAACCATTCCAGGGAATGGGCGGGATCGCCCTTCGTGATTTACAATTTTTTTTTTTTTTAAAGAAAAGGAGGGTAGACCCGGCGGGTTCCACCTCAGGAAAAAACACCTCGCGGGCTGAAGGTGGAGTCCCTGTGACCGGCATGAGGACTTACCAATGGAGCGCCTCTCCCGCCCTAAGGCCCGCCCGCCTAGGAGGTGGGGCTCCCGCATGCTCGGCCAATGGCGGCGAGGCGGACAGAGGTTGAGCCTCCATGGGTAGGGTTAGTGTGAGAGGTGCGGCGGGGGAGGTAATGATGGTGGTGGCGGCCGAGGAAGGCGGGGGAGGGGGATCTGGGCGCTGAGCCGCGGCTCTGGCAGGGCTCGCTCGGGCGGGCAGACGGGAGGGGACGGTCGCAGGGCGCTCCTCCGGGGAGGGGGCGCTGCGCCGGGAGGGGGCGGGCGTCGTCCGCCCGGGAAGCTGCAGACCCCGGCTCCCGCAAGCGAGCTCCGCTGTTCCACGCGGCTCCAGCAGGGATGGAGGACTCGGTGGCGGTGGCTGCTTCTGAGGCGGCGGCAACCGAGGAGCGGCTCTAAGGAGGGGACAGCGGGATTAGAGGTGTGAGGAGGGCTTGGAGTGGACGATCGGAGGGCCCGGGGTTCGGGGACCGAGGCTGGGGTCTAACAGCAAGGCTTGGGTGACAGGGACCGCGGCTGGCAACGCCTGTCTCTGCGGAGAGAGGGGTCTGCACTCGGTGCGTGGGGAGGCGAGGCTCAGGCCGGCTGCCCCTGATGGGGGAGGGAGGCACCGCACCCCGCACTGTCTGTTGACCCGGCTGGTCATCGCTTCAAGCCCAGGCAGGAGTTTCCATTCCCCTCCTGGCAGCCAAGGTGAAGGGGAAGCAAAGTGGCCTGGAGCTGGGACCTTGCCCTCCCTCTGCTGTGAGATTTCCCTCCACTCCTAGTTCTCCATCCATTTCCCTCTCCTACTGAACCAGCATTTCTCCCCGCACGCCTGGTTGTTCTAAGTACATATTTTGTAGCCCGAGGCTATTAATTATCGGCTGAAAAATAAAGTTTGTTTAAAAATACTCCACTCCTCCTTCTAACTGGTAGATATATCAATCAGCATCCTGACTTTCCCGCCCTGTTCTTCCTTCAGTCAGTGATGCTAGGTATAGAAGGCAGGGCCTCTCTGGACTAGCATCTCTCAATTGTTGGTGCTGACAACCTGGTGTGTTGCCGCCTGTCTTCGGTGTGATTTGTCATTTCTCCCTTGGTATCTTGCATCCTTGATGTTACTGGCTTTTGAGGCCGGGGTTTTGTTTCATTGTTTGAAAGGCACACAGATAACAGAGGTTGTTGCGGTCTTATCGAACACTTCTCATGCTTCTGACCTCATATTCTTTCTCTTTTTGTCTGTGTTTTGCTTTTCAGTTCTCCAGAAGCTACGTCATATAGCCCCTGAGGTGGAATGGTGATGTCTCCGTGAGGGGACCTCCCTCAGTCATCCTGTCCTGTGCATCAGCTGTTCCTGACTAGGCCATTCATCTACGAGAGGACTTACCCTGTGAAACAGGGAGAAGACTTATGGACTCCAAGCTACATTTCAAGTTATAGATTTTTTGCTGAAAAGTACAGACATACATGCAAAGCTCTTGTGCTTTGGACCGTCTGCGTTCTTAAAGCTGCTGTGTTGCTAATCCAGAACTGTTCCAGTCTACTGACCTATCACCATGGCTTCAGTTTGGAAGCGACTGCAGCGTGTGGGAAAACACGCATCCAAGTTCCAGTTTGTGGCCTCCTACCAGGAGCTGATGGTTGAATGTACAAAGAAATGGTAAGACTTGCTTGGGGGTAGCTTGATGCCTTGTTGCCTAACCACCGTGTGGCTTGGACTGGGTCTTCTGGTAGCCGGTTTACCGTGCAGTGGCACACACGTGTATAGAACCTGTGCACAGTGCAGATACCCTAACAAGAACGGTGTGTGCACTTGCTGCTGGTGCTGTGCCTGCAGATTTTAATCACTCCATTTCAGAGTGTCTCAGAGGACAACAGCTGAGAACACTCTGAGAAGTACTGAGTATAGTAGTTTCGGTCTTACGGTCACTTATCCTCGGTGTTTATTTTTATAACTTTAATTAGAGAATGGTTATGCGTATATTTTAACATCACATATGTCTCAATGTAGAAATTTATATTTTCTAGAATGGCGGTTTTATTTTGTTGTTAGTTTCTCATTTTACCTAGAGCATTTCTCAGCATTTGAATAGTGGAATGCCAGTACACACAACCTTAGAGATTCTCTTGTGAAGTGCTTAGTCAGGCAACTGTCTTTCCTTTTAATTGCCTAATGGGATACATTTCTTGGCAGGATTTGAGGAAGCAATTAGTGGCAGTGGTCTGTCACTTGCCTCTTTCTTTCCATTTGAGGAAAGTACATTTAGGGCTTTCTCTTACTGCTGTGAAGGATAAGAAACAAGAACCCTTACATAGTGAGGGGGAAAAGTTAATCTTAAGCAAATGGTCTTTTGAATTTTGGTTTATTATAGCGATTAAACACTATTACCACAAAACAAGCCCATTTCACCAAGGACTGTTATCTCATGTTGGTAGTAAGCAAGCTCGCTTTCTGATGTCCTCTTGGCTAAAAAAAACCAGCTTGCTTCACCCTAGCATTCTTAGGTTTGTTTTTGAGTTTGTAAGGAACATTATTTTAAAATCAATTCAAGAAATATATATAAATATAAATATATTATATATATATACACACACACACACACATACACACATATATATTCTACCTAGTTCATACATATACTGCTGATTTAGAGACAGACATGGTATCCTCCCTGTCCTCAAGGAGCTCATAGGCCGTAGTAAGGACACTTAAGTAACTTCACTTGTCATAGGTTCAGTAATGTAAATATATGTTTCCACCCAGCTGGATATCCTGGGAATGTCACTGCTTTGTAATTTAGTCTCCATGTACATAGTGATGGAACCACTTAGTAGAAGATTAAATCAGTTAATTTTGTAAAAAGTATAGAACAGGGACATAGTAAATGCCCATGAAATGTCAGTGTTATCTATAGGGTTCACAGAATGTAAAACAGTGAAGAAGAATACTAGTAAGGAGCAGGCGGTGCCTTTATCTGCTTCCCTGGATTCTGAGCTCTGACTTTATTTTTGTGTATTTTCTTTTACTTACCTTTATTAGGCTAGGCTGTGTGGCCAGTAAGCCTCAGTGATCCTGTCTTAACCTCCCAGCACCATGGTCACAAACAGTATGCCACGGCTCCTGACTTCTTACATGGATGCTGAGGATTGAATTTAGGTTCTCAAGGTGCTTAGGCACTTTACCCCAGTACTTCACCCCAGCCTCAGGCTGAATCTTAGGGAATCTTAGTTGCACATCAAATCAGAGAGGAAGAAGTGAGGAACATTTTAGAAAATCCACACATTTAGATAACCTACAGCAGGATGCATGCTGGGAATTCAAGTAGTATGGCTTTATACCATGGGGCTTTAGGTATATATATACCATGAGGACTGGGTGTATCGGGGCATCCCTGTAATTATAGCAGAGGCTGAGGCAGGAGGATTTCAAGTTTGAGGTTACTCTGGGATCCAATTTCAAACCCTGTCCTTAGATGAGAGTGTTGGGTGAGGGGAGTCGCAGTGTGGTAGGGCATCTGCAGCCTGGAAGGGCTCCAGTCATAGAAAGTCTTAGGTTGTTTATCAGCAGCCTGGGTTACTGTGTGTTGGTGACAGGGTCGCTGTAGAAGTTTGGAGATGAAGAGATGTTTAGGTTTGTAATTGGAAAATTACCAGTGTGGAAGGGATGGGTAACTGAGGCAGTGTCAGTTAGCGTAGCTGTCGCTGTTGGTAAAGTGAGGAACGAACTGTGTGTGGACCAGCTACTGGTAGAGAGTTTGGAGGGCATCGAGCGGAAGAGCACTTAGAGTGACGGGACTTTGCGAGATGAGTGATGGGATGGTTGTGTCAGTCGGGGATGGGGAGGACCGGTGAGGGGGGAGAAGGAGAAGTTTAGATTGATACCAGGCTTCTGCCTTTAAAGGCTAGGGATCTACCAAGAAGGATGTGGTCCGATTGGATCTGATTCTTAACTTGGTAGTACACTGGGAATATCAACTTTGAAACTAATTATGAGACAGTCTCACGGTAAGACCAGGCTGGCTTCAAACTCCGCTTCCTTAGCCTCTGCATATTAGTTTAGGATTGAAGGCGTGAGCTCCCATACTTGACTTGATCTCATTTTCTTTCTTTTTTATTGTAAATATATTTTCCCTTATAATATATTCTGACTATAGTTTCCCTTCCCTCTGCTCCTTCCAGTTTCTCCCCACTTCTTCTCCCATCTAGAGCCACACCCTTTCTGGGTCTCCTTAGAAAACAAACAGGCATCTGAGGGACAATAACAAAATAAGATAAAACAAAAACAAAGGAACAAGACAAAGCAAACAGAAGGAAGACAGCCCAAGAAGAGGAACAAGAAACAGATATAGACTCAGAAATACGGGCAGAGACATACTCCTTCGCACATTTAGGAATCTCATAAACACACAAAACTGGAAGCCATGCTATATACATAAAACCTGAAGGGTACATAATAATAATAATAATAATAATAATAATAATAATAATAATAATAAATGGTTTGTGTTAATTTTCTACTCCTGGGCACATAGCCTACCTTAAGAGGGCTTGGTTTCCACAGGGAGACTCCTTTGGAGAAAACTCGTTTTTCCTTTGCACGAGGCTATCAGTTGGAGACAGCTTCTCATTTAGGGATGGAGGCGTGTGTCTGCTTCTCCTCTCAGTGCTAGGACCCCATGTGCTGTAGACCTATTTAGGCCTAGTGCATGCATGCTGCCTCAGTCTCAGTGAACTCAAGAGAGCGTAGTGCTTAGAAGGCCTTGTTTCCTGGAGTCCTCCGTCTCCTGGTTTGCACCCTTCTTTTGCTTCCTCTTCAGCTGAGTTCCCTGAGCCCCGAGGGGATGGGTTTGATGGGGCATCGGGCCGAGTGTCCCAGGTCTCTCATTCTCTGCATGTTATCTCCGGGCAGGTCTCTGTGTCTGTCCCCATCTGCTACAGGAGGAAGCTCTTCTGAGGATGGCTGAGCAAGGCTCTGAACATTCCACTGTAGAGTGGAATTCCACTGTAGAGTGGAATGCTTGTGAGGAGCCATTTTATTACCAGGTTCCTTTAGTAGACTGGTAATATTTGGTTGTGCCCTAGGTCCCTGGCAATTATTCTCTGCTTCTTGATACCCAAGCAGTGGAGTGTATGGACTCCAGCCCATGGAGTGGGCCTTAAATCAAACCAGATACTGGTTGGTTACTCCCGCAAGCTTTGTGCCGCCTGCCTTAGCATTGCATGCAGGCAGGACAGCACTGAGATCAGAGGGTTTGAGCGGAGCTGGTGATTACACTTCTCTTGGGTTAGCGTGCAGGGTACCTCTGGTTCCAAGAACTCTACAAAGTGGGGTTGAGGGCTCTAGGTAGGCGCCAGCCCCGCTTCTGCATGTTCACTGAGGCGTGGGTGTCATTTCTAGCAGTCAGCCTGGCTTGTTCCCAGGTTCTCACAAATCTCATATCTTAACAGCATAGACATTCAGGTTATTTTTCAGTTTGAGAAAAAAAAAACACAGTTTATTGCTGGGCTTGGTGGTGCACACTTGGAATCTTAGTACTTTGACAGATTAGTACTTTGACAGATTGAGGCAGGAAGATCAGGAATTCGAGGGTAGTCTTTTTACAAAGCCAGTTAGAGATTAGTATGGGATTATGTGAGACCTTGTTTCAAAAAAAAAAAAAAAAGAAAAGAAGTAAACTTAAATAAACAAAATCAGTTTCTTGTGGGGCAGGTGGCATACCTGTAATCTAGTCATGAAGGAAGCGGGAGCAAGAGAGTCACCTGATGTGAAGACCATCTTGTGCTAGAGAGTGAGACCCTTTCTTAAACTAACCACTCCCAAAAAAGAAACAGAAATCTACTTCTTCCTCATTACCTGTAGCATGTTTTGTGTTTTTCTTACCCTGTGCGACATTTACACCATTGTTAACCCATCTTAAGGCAAGAGCACTAGTGAAAATCAAACTTGATTAGAGCTGAATAGGTAACTTGATTATGTTAGTTACGGTCATTAAGGGTTGGGTCTGGCAGTTAAATCAGAGTCTTAATACTAGAACCACTTGAGTGTTCTATCATCTTCAGATGGACAGTACCATATTGTGAAATCTTTCTTGCTTTCATTTATAAATAGAGCCTAGCAGCTGGGTGCAGGCTCTGTGGCTGGCCCTGACTACTGTTGCCGTAGAGGATGCTGGTTTGGTTCCCAGCACCCACATGGAGGTTCAACCAGCTGTAACTGGAGCCCCAGGGAATCCATTGCATTCTTCTGACCTTCATAGGCACCAGGTACAAAGGTGGTGTACAGACATGGAAGCAAGCATTCATAGATGTAAAATAAATAAATAAATCCTTAATAAAAATTCAGTTTAAAGCTGATAAGGTGATAGTGCCCATGAAATAATGTATCTGTTTGCTTTATAGGCATTTTACTTGTAAGTGGATTCTTAAGTAGAACTTTAAAGAATTCTCATGATATAAAAATTGATTTTAATCATTTTTAGTCAACATTTCTTTTGCTTTAGAGTTCTTGTGAAAATCCAAATCAGGCCCAAAACTCAAATCCTATAATTTTCTCTCGTTTTTTCCCTTTTTTTTTCATTCTTGATTTAAATACTTGCCAGAGCTCAAATTAATTTTATATGTGTGCTGAATTTAAAATCTGTTTAAAGTATGTAAAAATAGACTTGAACACACAGTAAGAATATTTTTATCAGCCATGTTTACATTTCACATATTATTTATTCATTTGTTTACTTTTGCAGTCCTGGGGATTATACTTTGGGCCTTCTGCATGGTGAGTAAGTACTTCCTGCCATGCAGCTGGGTCCCAGTCTACTTTGATGGTTTTATGTATTACTCTAGAAGTGTGGAAGGGTGAAAGTAGAGGAGGGAAATTTAGAGATTCTAATTGAAAAGTGAGTGATAGTAAAGATGAATTATAAATGTGGTTAGGATAAGAAAAAGTTGTATAAATTAGAGAGGAAAGAATAAACTGTACAAAGAAAACAGGATTCCATTAGGCCTCATTAGGGCCTAATGCTTTGTGTGGGTGGTGGCCTATGTGTTAGGTGCCATTACCTTTTAGACCCTCACTTCTTAAAAATCTCCCTGAGATTCAAGCATTTGCGATACACAGGAGCCAGGACTTAATGAGCCTTTCCCCTGGGATTTTGACTGGCTTGTTCTTGTGCAGATCTTACACAAGAAGCCACCATCACTTTGCATTTGTATGTATAACAGCTCTATCGTGTCTAGGGCTGTAGTGTTTTTCTGTAATGGCTGCTGCCTATGGCTCTTACAGTGTACAACCCCTCTTCTATGACGTGCGTATATGCATGCATGTGATGCAGATGTCCAGTTTAGAGCTGAGCACTGCAGAGTCTCTTGTTCTCTGCATTGATTAGTTGTGGGTTCTATGAAATAACTTAGGGTACAATTTCATATTGTATTAATTTGGTAGTCAACCTGGGAAGAGGGAAACTCAGTTAAAGAATTACCTCTGTCAGATTCGCCTGTGGACATGTCTGTAGGGCTTTTTCTTGATTGTTAATTGATGTTGGAGGACCGGCTCACTGTGGGCAGTACCAGCCTGACACAGGTGGGCCTGAACTGTATAAATGAAAGCAAGCACAATTTTTGTTTTAGTTTCTGCCTTTTACCTTCAGATTCTTGCCTTGAATTCCTGACTTGGTTTTCCTCTATGATGGGATATAACCTATAACCCAAATACATTCTTTGTTCAAGTTGCTCTTGGCCACGGTGCTATCACAGCAACAGAAGGCAGACCAGGACACAGCGTAGTAGTAGTAGACTCCTTAGGGCCTCGAACCTAGTCAACCACAGATTTTAGTCTCAGTCAGTGGAGCCAGGTTTGAGTTCTGTTTTGTGGAGTGGGCTTTTAAATACAGTCAGAAAGTGATTGTTTATTCCCATAGCATTTGGGTAATTTTTGTACTGGTGTTGGATATATCTTGCCTGGCCAGTTGTTATTGTAGTTTGCAGGGTTCACAGCTGGGGAAGACTGTTGAATTCTTTCATCTTAGTGTCCTACATAGACCACCTCCAGTGCTACAAAAGCTAGCCAGATCCATACCAATTTTATTTCTCCAGGTCCCCTGACTCACATGTGTTATCCTGACCAAAATGAATATTTTAATCTTACCCTCATGTTTCTAGGAGGTAACCAAGAGCAATGGCAGTGGCCTGCAAGCATTCATTCATTCATTCATTCATTCATTCATTTTTGTATGTATGTATGTATCTATCTATTTTTGGTGACTATCTATTTATGGAAAATGACTGTTTGTATAGCAGCACATGCCCAAACCCACCACTACCATCATACTAGATTAAGGTATAATTTATACTTTCTACAAACAAAGAAATGCAGAATTGTATAAATGCGGAATTGAGTAAGTTTTGACAAATGATATACTGGTGCAGCTTGAAATATATGGAAAATATAGCATATCAATTATGCTGGTGGTAGGTTATAAAATAAGTGTAGGTCAGCAACAACTATAGAGGGATGGAGTCGCAGGTGAGGAGCAGGTTTTAGTGGGAGAAATCAGTAGGTTTTTTGTTTGTTTGTTTTGTTTTAAAGTTTCTTAAAGTTTGATACATCCAGATGAAGATCTTAATTAATCAGTTACTTTTTAAGGGTCTCACCCATGGGAGAAAAGAGGGTGGAGCCTTTGTGTATATAGCACAATTGTGGGACTGTGAGAGATTTTTCTATGGCTTTCATCCAGATTGAGAAGAGTTGAGAGGTTGGAGCCCGAGACACTGTCATATGCAGACTGAAAACTGGGAGCAGTGAAGTAGAGGGAGATTAGGAAATGTTTTCTAAGAACTCAAACATAAAAAGCAAATCAAAAAGGAAGTGTTGATTAATTCGATATTGCTAAGAGGGTGAACAAAACAGCCCTGAATTTGACGAATTGGAAAGAGCTGATGGCCTTAGCAAATGATTTCAGAGGAATATTGTGGATGGAAGCTTGACTACATTGGTGTCTTAGGGTTTCTATTGCTGTGAAGAGACACCATGACTACAACCATTCTTATAAAGGAAATCATTTAATTGGGACTGACTTACACTTTCAGAGGTTTACTTCATTATTGTCACAGAGAGAAGCATGCAGACAGACATGGTGCTGGGGAAGAAGCTGAGACTTTTATATCTTGATCTGCAGGTAGCAGGAGACTGTGTCACATTGGGCATTGTTTGAGCATATGAGACCTCAAGGCCTACCCCCATGTAACTCACTTCCTCCAACAAGGTCGCTGTAGGCATACATTTTTCTCAACCTACTTTAATAAGCATTGAACCTCCCCTCTAGCCCACCACCCACCAGAGGTAATGGAAAAGAAAACTTACTAGGACATGGCAGAAGTAGACCTGTTGAGAAGTATTTCTTTGAGGGCGAATCCAATCTTCGTTGTCAGGATATCATTAGTTCATTCCACTAGCAAACACCAAATACGAATCATCAGCTGCAGTCTAGTCCTCTCGGCAAACACCACACATGAACTAGCAGCTATGGTCCAGTCCACTTGGCAGTCACCACACACGAACGAGCAAGGGCAGTTCAATCCAGAAGAAACTGCAGGGCTTACCGACCTGCCCGAGGCGGTGGAAGCGGCAAGAAGCCACAGTAAGCTCACGAGAAGTTTGTTGCTGAGTTTCTCTTTATGAGGTCACCACAAGCAGAGCTCAGTAACACAGTGTAATACAAACTAATACATGTGTGTCATTAATGAAGAACAGTGAGGCAGAGCAAAGCGAACCAGTGTTTGAGCTCCCACTGTCTGTGGGGTCCTATTTATATTCCTTCTGAACCTCATGCATCCTCTCACCTGTGTTTGCTTCAGGAAAACATTCTTTCACGTATCTGCTTTAGCAAAACATCCTTTTCCTGCGTGTTCCAGCAAAACATCATTTGACATATCTCACTTTCCAAAGAAACCTGAAGTTTCCACTTCAGGCCACACTTAACTCCAACTATAATATATGTATTAAGTCCTAATAGTGTCTCTCCCTATTGGGTCAAGCATTCGAACACACGAGTCTATGGGGCCATTCCTATTCAAACCTTCACAGGAAGACCTTTGGCAGAAGCTGCTTTAGCAAGTAGAAGCAAAGACAAAACTTGGCTATGAGTGACTAATTCTCAGAGCGTCCACTGTCTGTTCTCTTGGGGCAGAATCAGGAGCTACACACAGACCTGTGTGGACATGAGGAGAGAACAGGTGTGAAAGTGTCAGAGTGTGAATGAATTGACTCAAACACAGGATTGCCGGGTCTGCTGGGTCATGCCAAGGACCTTGTAACTCTGCTTAGAATGTAGAGGGATGCAAACACCAGGGTCACAGACTTCAATCCAGTTAGGTTCAGAGTTGGCTTTGGTCAATGTTTGGTCAGGAATGTAGAGCCTAGAGAGAGAGGGACAAGAGAATGGAGAGGAGAGTGGGTATGTGGCAGTGTTAGAACCGTGGGCCAACAGAGGTAGGCTGGAGCAGGGCAAGGTCAGGGTACAAGCATGAGATACCTGGTAAAAAAAAGTGAGGCCTGTGATTACAGAGCTTACGGAAGAAGTAGAGGGACTGTTGGGGAAGAGGCCACAGAGTGAGTCAGGCAGAAGGACAGGAGGTAGAACTCAGAGATGCTTGATGTGTGCAGGATGTGAGGGACACTACTGTAAGGTCCAGGGGCCAGCCTCCTTGGAGCAGACGGCTCTCAAGGTTGAGACATGAGCACACGTGCTGAATTAATTTGCTGTGCCTTGAAACGTAAGCATGTGCTTGTCTCAGTTTCTTAAACATTTAAGGACATGTTTGAACAAATCTGCTCTTGTACCTTGTAGGTGCTCCTGTTCCCACGGTGACTGTAAGGATTAAAGGATGGTCATTAATAATTGGTGACCAAGATGCAGTGGAGGAAAAGATTTTTGGAACTAAAAGAACCCATTATATCTGTTTGCCCCTATAGAGAGATATTTTTTTCTTTTCAAAGTTTAGAGTCTAAAATGTGGGCCAGATTGTTACGGCTCCTGCTGTTCCGGATCAGAGGTTCTCAGATCTTAGCTGAGGGAGAGACTGGGCAAAAAGCAGACGCTTGGGTGCCATCGTTCCATTGCTTCTGAGCTTGCTTCTGGAGAGATGAAATGAGCTTTTGTTTTTGTTTTTCTTTTTTGCTTTTAATTACTTTTTGTGTTGTAAATTATGTGACTCGTTTGTTGAAAAAAAAAAAAAGCCCACTTACCCCCATTCCTCCCCCAGTAATCATGACTTCAGTAGCATCAAGTGGTCAGCTAAGTTTCCATTATCAGGCACAGTATTCCTTTTGTTGGCCTGATCTTAGATCACAGGAGAAACTGTTGGTTACTGCCACTGCTCTACCCTTAGTGTTATTGTAGTGGTTATCGATGTGGTTCATAAAAGTTATAACTGGGGAGGACTGTTAGCTACGTTCTTCCTTTGGAAGCTTGCACAGTACCTTTTGTTATCATGAGAACTAGTTTTCTATGTGGTGTGTGTGGGTGGGGTGTGTGTGTGTGTGTGTGTGTGTGTGGGTGTGGGTGTGGGTGTGTGTGTAGTGCACATGCAGTGGTCAGAGGAAGCTTTTAGGAATCAGACTATTTCCAATTTGGGATCTAGGGATTGGACTCTGGCCATTGGGCTTGCTTTGCAAGTGCTTTGAATCACTGAGTCATCTCAGCTGCCCTGAAAGACACACTTGTAGCAGTACTAAACTTTTTAATTTAATTTAAAATTTTGCATGTCTGTATAGTTGTGTGTGTGTATGTGTGTGTGTGTGTGTGTGTGTGTGTGTGTGTAGATCAGGGATAACTCTTTGGGAGTCAGTTCTCTCTGCTGTGATCTGGGGAGCAAATGCAGATATCCAGGCTTGTGGCAAATGCTTCTACCCAATGAATTATTTACAAACTGCCTCTCAGTGTGTTAACTTGACTATAATTATATGATAGTGGTCTTTGAGGTGATTTTTAAAACTAGAATTGATACATGTAATACTTTATTCAGATTTGAAATACCCATTGTGAAGTACAAAATTCATCTCTGATTTGTTGTTTAAGACATAATGGAGCCTTTTTATACCATAAGTGGCCATAGCGGTGTTTATCTAGATGTTTAATTCTGCCCATGACTACTTATACCTTTAGAATAGGTAAGAGCTGACAAATGCTGGCCTGAGTCAGCTACCTCTAGTTGTTGATGAAGTATAGCCAGGTAAATTCTTTTACATCTTATCTGTGGTTTCTTTTATACTGTAGTGGAGAGTTAAGTCTCCACTTTAGACTAGGTAAGAGCTGACAAATGCTGGCCTGAGTCAGCTACCTCTAGTTGTTGATGAAGTATAGCCAGGTAAATTCTTTTACATCTTATCTGTGGTTTCTTTTATACTGTAGTGGAGAGTTAAGTCATTGCCACCTAGATTGGGTAGCTGCAAAGTTTAAAGTCTTTACTATTTGGCCCTTTAGGAAAAAGTTTCTCTGGGTGTAGTAGCTTACTCTAGTAACCCTAACACTATGAGGCTGAGGCAGGAGGAATTTGAGGCTAGCCTAGACTACAAAGAGAGTTTGGGCCAGTCTAGATGGTCCACAGAGTGAACCCTTGTTTTAAAACAAACAAACAAGCTAATTAAACAACAAACATGTAGCTACTGAACAGAAAAATAACAAAGAGTTCACTGACTTCTGCTTTGTGTCCTAGAGTAACTGTGGAATGGAGCTCATGATAACTGTCATGACTTATTATCCTAACAACTTAGGGGAACATTCAGTTCTGTGTGTACAGAAAGCACATGCATTTCCTGGCAGTGTGGACTTGAACAAGTAATGTCGTAGCACCTGATGCCGAGAAAGGGGGTGTTCTCTGTGCTTGAGGCTAGAGTTCTTTGGGAGGTGATGAAACAGCCCTGAAGGAATCGAACAGGTCAAACTTAGTGTGTGTTCGGTAAGTTGTCCACTCTGATGGGCAGAGGTACAGAGAGCAAGAAGACTGGAAATGTAGCATTCAGAGTGTCTAGAGAGACCAAGAGATAAGCCAGGGAGCCTGGGGTGCTGGGCTGTAACGAGTCGTTTTGGGGATGATATGTCGGCGCTTGCTTGGGAGCAAGAAGTACATATTTTTGCTTCTGGAGCAAAATCAATTTATACAGTTTTATAATTCTTCCACTAGTAATCATTCCAAGCAAGTGTGTGGCTAAGTGCACGAACGTAATTCTTTACAGTAATTTGTCATTGTTGTGCATGTGTCCTCCAGCAGGGTCACGCTCCATCCCCCCTTCTTTCCTCTGTCTCTTCTCCCACTTCCCCTGAGCCTTAGGCCAAGAGTGCACGCCTGCTGAGCTCGGGACCAGCCTAGATCTAGTTGTTTACTGTCATGTCTTAAGTTTTTAAAAATTATTGATGTCTGTATATGTGCCAAGGTTAGAGGTATCCTCCAGAGCTGGAGTCACGAGTGATGTGAGCTTCCTGGTATGAGGATTGGGAATCAAACTCAGGGCCCCTGCAAGAACAGTACTTGTTCTTAACCACTGAACCATCTTATCATCTCACAAAAACACTTTTGAAATGTTTTCTTCCTGTTATGATTTTTTTAAAAAAAGGATCCAAGGAGTAAATTGTATCTTTTTTTTTTTGTAGTAACTGTCTTATGTTACATTAAATCTTGGTTTGCTTATTTTCAAAAGTTGGTTTTAGAAAGATTATGGGATTAAGTGAAAAACTTCTACTCATAGGGCTTAGTTTGGCCTTAGTTTCGCAATTAAAATGCTTTGAGGACTAATACTTGACATTTCCAGAAATGTGCTATTGATGCATCAGATGTGTTCTAATTCTGTAGGACATTTCAACAAAAGAGTCACTCAAGTAGTTCACTGTATGATTTTAAAATAGTCCAGTGTTCTAAGGGAAAGCTGGCCCAAACATTTTGAACTAAATGCTCAACAAGGACACTGATATTCTGCATTAGGATTATTGCATAATGTCATAAAGTTGAGCTGAGGTTGAAGTGCGGGCAGTGGGCTCTGTGGACCGCTGTTCTGCTCCTAACCCTCAGGGCGATACTGTGGAAGCTGGGCTAATAGGCACCTGAAGGTTGCCTTTGCTCCATTTGACTTACTGAGAACTTCGTTCAACATTTCTATTAAATCTAGTATTTCTATTTTAAAACACTTTTAAATTCAGAAAAGTATAAAATTGGCGGTGATTCAAAGATACTGTAAAGGTCCACCCCCTGCGTATGTCCAAGTTCGTCAGCTTGAGAATTTGAAATAGCTGTGCTGACCAACTCAGAGTCATAGAGAGCAGGGCTGAGGTCTTACCACAGGAGAGCAGGTACTGTTCACCCTGGAGAGAGCTGAGGCCTTATCACAGGAGAGCAGGTACTGTTCGCCCTGGAGAGAGCTGAGGCCTTACCACAGGAGAGCAGGTACTGTTACCCCTGGAGAGAAAGCCACTGCACACTAGATTTAGCAGAGTTTATGGGCAAAAGAGAAACACATTGGTTTAGGTACTGGTTCTTTCTTTAAAACTTAACCTAAAGAGGGTTTTTATTATGATTCCCCCAACCCCTAGGAAAAACAAAATAATGTGTAACTGGGTGTGGTGCCAAAAATATTTTGACTTTTGGAGACATGCCAGGCCTGGGCTGCATAGTGAGACCCCATGTGAAAGCAGAAAAAATAAAGCCGTAGAATTACTGTTGAATTGGTAATATTTCTGTTGGCTTTTAATGAAATTTTTTAAAGATAATATGGTTGACACACCGAGTTTACTCTCATCTGGTTTAAACCAAGAGCATAACTTGGAAAATCTAGAATAACCACCATTTAGTAGAAATATAGTTCTATTAAATCTAGTATTGCTATTTTATAATAGCAATACTATATACTATACTATAGTATATATGCTATATATAATATACTATAGTAAATAATCTTTAAATAAGCAAGCTTTCAATATTAGTTCTTCGTTTCATTAGTCCACATTTGATCTTTTAGTAGCCACACACAGTAAGAGGCTGCACATGGTCAGGTCAGTGTAACTGAAGTCTTATGTCATTGATGACTGTCCTATAGTCTGAGTCACTGGAGTGCCTTGCAGACAGGGCAAGTTCCCTGCCCCTGATATCAGGGAGAGTCCTGTAGTCTTTGTTTTTTAGGATTCCAAATTGCCAGTGAGCATGAAATTGAGTTTTACACTCCCTGCATTTTATTCTTTGCTCCGGGAGAGCTTTTCCAGACCCTGGGTGACACTTCCTGTTGTTACTCCAGAAATGTTCCCAAATTAGGGGTTAGAATTGTCCCTGCTACGGTTCAGCTAATTGGTGATATTTCTTTATTTAAAAAAAAAACAAGTGAGATTCAGTATATTATAGCTTTGCTATCTGTAAACCTGTCAGAATTAATATGAGCATTTGACCAGGATTGATTTAAAGACCCATTTTAGTTACTCTCTTCCATGTAAGCAGGGGCTGTTGAGGAATTGCCAAGGGTGAGCTTTGTGCTCACTTAGGCTGAGAACTTGCTGAACTCTATGTTGTTGCTATACTTCCGGTGCAGCTGAACTGCCCCTGGATCTGCCCTCTGTCTTTGCTTTTCTCTGTCTCCTTGGAAGTATCCTTTAGTTCACTTCGGTTTCGCTGTGGCACCAGTCCCAGGAGCATTGCACTGAGCTCAGAGGGCGTACCAGTCAAGTATTTAAAAATGTGCCTCACAGAAGCTTTAGCTGGTTCAGCGTTTCTGTGTGCAGCACATGTGTGCCGCAGTGCATGTGTGAGCAGGGATCAGAGACCTCCTGGGACTCCGTTCTTTTTTAGTGTTGTGTGTTTGGAATCACACAACAAACACAAGTTGTTGACTTGGTGGTGAACATCTTTACCTGGAGATCCACAGGTTCAGCTTTAATGTTACTCCTTTCAACAATGCTATATTTTTGCAAAGCTGGAATTGTGAAAAAAAAAAGCAGATATCCTGAAAATGTGGGCAACAGGATACAAAGGAGGCAGTGGCCAGTCTGATGACTGGGTTTGAGAAGTTGTCTGTTGCCACTGTGAATGAGCTTTTGAGACTGATATCCTTCTAGGTTGTTTGGGCCTGACTATGTGGTAAGTGGAGTGGCCCAGTGCTTGTTTTAGCTTGGGGGCTGGGGAATCTGAAGAGGTTGTCCCTGGGAACCAGAAGGTTTGAGAGCCTCTGCAGTTCCTGCCAGTGTGTCCTTTATGCTTCCCTCTGGGCTGTCACCTGTAGTCAGCCTTCCAGACCCTGGCTTCTCTTCCCAGTTACAGGATTTCTCTGCCGTCCATACAATAGTCACTGAAAACTGGTCCCTAAATCCTGTGTGTACTAAGGAGAGGAATTTTGTTCTGTTTATTGGAAGTATAAAAAAAGTGTGAACATATGTCAAATCCATCACAGAACTAATGAAATTCTGGAGGTGTGTACCTATCGCATTCTCTAGTTTAAATATCCCATGCTTCTAGTTAAAATTCATCAATAAACTCAGCCAGCAACAGTTATTAGGGAATTAGCATTTATATACTGGTATTGATTAATATGGACGTAATTTTGAGTCCTCAATTCTAGTAATTCTGTTTAGAAAAAAAAGGTGTTTTTTTTTTGTTGTTGTTGTTTTGTTTCTGAGACCAGTCTAGGGTTATGTTGTTGTTGTTTTAATTGTTTAGCGTTCTTCAGACCTTGCCTGTGATTGTGTTATTTCTGCCTAGATCCAGGTTCTAAGTTCTTGGTTAGCATACCTGAGTGTTGTATGTTTGCACTTCTGTGGAATGGTTCCTTGAAACAATGTACATGTCTTACTTCTGATGAACCTTCTTTTCTGCTAGTCTCAGAACCTGTGCTTCTCTTTAATTTGAAGCACAGGTAGGTTTGTTTATAATTTAGCGAAATTTTAATGTGTTTTCCTAACAAAATTTACAAAAAGAAAAAAGATGAAGGCAAAATGGAAACTTTTATCCTTAATTGGTTTAACAAGTGAGCCTATTCAAAACAATGTATTTAATTAGATCTGCTTTTGTGATACATATGTGATACATACATGTGGACTTGTATACATGTAAAATGCCTGGCAGCAATGGTAAGAGGAATAGCAGAGAAGAATTAATACTTTATTTTATTCTCAAGTTCTCAGACTACCTATGAGACATATGAAAGTGTTCTTGGATTAATGGGAACTGTACATCACTAACTATAGATCCTGAAAACTGGGAAACAGAAGAACAGCTGCTAAGGTAAAGGAGGAAAGAGAACCGTCACAGTGCTCAGTTACAGTAAAACAGGCAGGGCAAAGGCGGCCAGGCACTCCTCTAGAGAACCTGGGGTTGAGTCCCAGCACACACATGGCCGCTACAACCATCTATAACTCCAGCTCCAGGGCACCCAGTACCCTCTTCTGGCCTCCTGGGTACTGCGTATGGACAGTGCACAGACACAGCAGGGGGAGAGGGCAAACACTTATAAAACAAAACAAAAAGTAGAAAAGTCAGAAAAAAATGATAGAAAAATACAAGAAAATACACCTGATAAAATCTGGTGTAGGGGCAGCCCCTACTGCTCTTCAGCTCTGCAGAAAGCACTGTGGAATCCAAGACAATGGACCATGATGAGGATGTGACAGAGCAGATCACTACAGTTAGTGAGCTGGGTGGAGACTAAAGGGCTCTCTAACCCCCCACTGCACTCACAGTGCTGACAATGCTTATAACTGGATTATTTTCTTCCAACCTGCGTAATACATTAAACATAAGGCTCTTTTCATGTTAAGAGAATGTAAACATTACCTACCAAGTACTTCATCAAGCTACCATTTCTATAGTTGACACTTATTTCATCCAACTATCTTCTACTCTTCTGCTCAGCTGAAAATTACCCTTCAAAAGTTGAATTCAGTAAAAAGCAACATATTCACGTCTAGCAACTATAGTACCTATTCTGTTAGATACACTAGGAAACACCATAGGAAATGAGAAAATATAACAAAATTCTTCTCCTTTATTCCTAGAAATTAATTGTTGAAGCCCTTGTTCCTTTCTTTTTAGGAAACTCTAAACTAAGTAATTTAAGTTATTTTACTTCAAGCAGTGCATAAAGAAACTTTACTTGTCTGCCTTCCTCAGGAAGCACATGACCAATCCATAAACTCATTCTCTGGAAAGCTTACAGTCAAAGGTATGAAGAAAGACAATACACATGAGAGGACCAAGTGTAGGACTCAAAATTCACTTTGCTAAATGCTACAGTCACAAGCTCATATTCTCCCCTTCTCCTTCCCAGCCTTGTTGGAATTGTTTATGAAAAGAATAAAAAGAATTCTTATTTATACTACGATAGAAGGCATAGGAATTTAGAAACCAAAGTTATTTTACGCAGAATCAAAGATACATGTAACCTTTAGAACCCATCCTGACACATGTGTGTCAGTCAAATAATTACCATTCCTAATATATTTGAAATTCCTAAAAAAGTTGGTGTTTCAGAGGGTATTTATACATGTTTAAATAATCCATGTCTAGCCAAAACAACACATTATTTTTAAGATCACATCAAAGCTCTCAATCCACACTCTAAAATACATTTAAGTTTCTGTGCAAAATAAGAATGTCAGGGTACTGTCCGACATAGGGACATAATTTTTCTCAAGTTTTTAAAATATGACAAATTGAGTCTAAATTACACATTTAAATTAAAGCTCCTTAGTGAAAGAGACACATCACAGGACATTGGACAGCGAAGTGCGTGCGTGAGTACTGGGCCTGGGTGACGCCCTAGGAACTGCAGCTGTCTCTGCTATGAAAGTAACTCATTTAAGCTGGGCGGTGGTGGCACACACCTTTGCCCTGGCACTCCCACGGGAGACAGAGGCAGGTGAATTTCGTGAGTTCCAGGACATCCAGGACTACAGAGAGAAACTTGTCTCAGAAGAAACAATAAAGACTGAGGAACAAGGATAGATGTCAGGCTATAGACCCACTCTTTGTACCGTGACAATAATTCAAACAGAATGTGCAGCACCAAATTAATCTTTAAAGGTAAGGAAAAACAATCAGGAAAACAAGTGAGAGTCAGACCCTGTCCGCAGTGACCAGGCAGACAAGGACAGCGACCGAAACACAGTGGAGCTGAGTAAAGTCTGCAGGCGACAATGTTACATGATAATGTGTGACTACAGGCATGGTGGCAAAGGAGACTGAGTGAAGAATGCATACAATACTCCACACTTCCCTCAACTAACTCCACATTTGAACAAACACTCAAACCATGACCAAGTGGAATGTGTTCTACATGTGTGAGGCTGGTTCTACATTCATCAATTATTGTGGAGCCTGGCACAGTAGCTCACACATATAAACTCAGGGCATGCAGGAGCCTGAGACAGAAAAACTATCTAAGCTGGGCGCTAGAGTAGACAATAAATATAGTGATTTCAGGCCAGCCTTGGCTACAGCAGAATCTGCCTCAAAACTAGAAAAAAAGAAATCACTGTGATATATAAGGCCATCAAACTAAAGAAGAAAAATAGTAACTGATGATGTGACACCCAGGTAAATCTTTCACCTGAACTTTCCCTTTCATACTCATGAACCGGTGATGGGTGTGGCCCGGCCAGTTCTCAAATTTCGTTTTTCCTCTGGGACCTCTAGTATCCTGGTTTAGTTTGGAATGGTTTTTAGTTAGGTCTCTGGCACAAGTAACATCTGGGGACCTTTTATTCTCTGATATATTAGAGGTCAGTCAGATATTTTACCTGTTGGATTTATTCAAAAGTTTTTTAATCTTTTGAAAAAAATAACCTCTTTCATTGTAGTTCCAAAAGCTTTCCAAATCATCCTCTTCAGCTCTTTGTTTTATGCTTTCTTAGTTAAAAAAGTAACATAATTTTTTAGGATGTTTTCTTCTTTATTAAATATTGCTCTTATTTTTTCTGTGTGCATGCTCCCTGTGTACGTGTGTGGAGGTGAGTGGTCAGTGTCGGATGTCTTCAAGTATTGCTCCCAGCTTATTTTTTGAGGCAAGGTCTCTCGATGAGCGAAGAGCTCACCAATCAGCTAGGTAGACTGTCGTCAGCGTGTCCTTAAACTCCTCCTGTCTGTGCCTCCTGGTGTTGGGATCACAGAGCTGTGCCATGGACCTGGCTTTTTTTTTTTCAATGCAAAAAGCAAGAAGAATTTATCTTTCCAACATGTTGGGGTCGCCCTGCACAGGGAGAGAACAACCACTTACAGCCCAGACAGCGGACCTTTATACAGTCCTCAGGGCAACCACCGTTAGGCACAATGTGGTTGGCAGAACTGTGTAACTTTTTCTAGGGAATGAGGTAGGTGGCCAAAGGTCCATCCTGAGGAATGTGTCCCCACCTGCAGGTTGGTTCCCTCCTCTGTGGTCCGGAGGAATGTTAATTAGCTTCTCCCTTCATGACCTTTCCAAAGTTCCTGAGCTGACCTCTTCATACCTCCCTTTTCATTGTTCATGCTTTAGTCCTGAAGCAATTGCTGGTATTGATAGCTCATACTCCTGGTCTTCTGTATCTAGTTCTTTGCATCTCTGCTTTAAGATCATTAGCTGTACTGTACCTGTGTTTCTTAACAATAGCAACCAAGCAGTTTAAAATGTAGGAGCCAAAAGTCAACTATAGCAGGAGAACAACTGAGGATCCTAACAGGGTGGATATGCAGGTGCTTAACCAAGGGGAGAAGGTAGACCAAGACTTGAACCAGCCCTGACTCTGTTCTCTCTCTTTTCCGCTTGGCTAGCCCTTCCCTCACTTTGGCCATTGACTCTTTAACTACCCCAGAATGGTAGCACATAGCCCTCCTACTCTACAGCACTACTTCTGATAATCAGTGGCTGCCCTTAGACTGTCATAATTTTCCCATTGTAAGACCAAAGCAGAGGTCCTGGTGGCTTCCCCAGCCACCCCAACCTCAACAGAAGGGAGACAGTGAGTGCTGTAACAGGTTTGGTGGATGGGCACATAGGATGGCAGAAGGAACCAGAATCTAAAGGTACCACCAGGCAGTGATGATCAGGGTCGAGTGATCTTGAGCTTGAGCAGAATGCCCATCTTCTGTACCGTCCAGTGGGGGTCTCTGGGGAGTGGCGCATCTGCAGGCTTCACATGGGAAGTGTGTACCCAGGCCGCAACACTGTCCACCTTGAGGGCTGTGGGAATGGCTAGCAGAACCAGGAAGGGTATATTCTATTGGGGTTCTGGCAAGTGTCCCCAATGCCTCCTTACATAGATCCAGTCACCAGTCTGGAGGTGGTGAGGGGTCTCTGTCAGCTCTAGAGCATTTAAGGCAGACAGTTTGGGCCAAATCTCATGTTGTAGGATACCTCCTTGGAGGACCCAGTGGACCACAAAGGAGTTGGGGTACCAAAGAGGATCTCAAAAGGTTAAAATGGTAAGGGCTGTTCTGGGCTCAGAACGGGGCCAAGGGGAGGGGCACCACCCAGTTTGAGCCAGTCTCCAAGGTCAGTTTAGTTAAGGTCTCTGGTAGGGTTCTGTTTATTTCCTTTGCCTGTCCTAAGCTCTGGGGACAGTTAGCACAGTGGAGCTTCCAATTAGTCCCAATATCTCTGCCCATCCCTGACTTACCTTAGAGACAAAAGCAGGACCATTGTCTGATCCCGTTACCTTGGGCTCTCCAAACCTCGGAGAACCTCGAGAAAATTTCCTCTAATATCTTCTTTAGCTATCATGGTAACTGTTTCCTGCTTAGTGGGGAATGTTTCAACCCATCCAGAGAAAAATCTACAAATACTAGAAGGTATTTGTAACCATATTTTCCTGCCTTAACTTCTGAAAAATCTCTCAATATACTCCAAGCTGTTCTCCCCTAGGTTTTTTGCCCTGTTTACTCTTTGCTGCATAAGCATTCAATTGCTGGCATATCTTACACTATTTTACTATCTCTCTGGCCCCAAACTTGAGTCTTATAAATATATACTTTAGGTTCCTTAACAAGCTTGTTATCCCCTAAATGAGTGCATCTGTGCATTGGCCTAGAAAGTCTTTTGCTTACTTTCTGGGGAGTATAGTTCTCTCTTCTTGTGTGTGTCATCATCCTTTCTTTTCTTGGTGATAGTTGGTAGGGTGGCTGGCAATCTGAGTCCTTTTTTCTTCAGTATATTCTAAGTGAGGCCATCCCTTAGTCCAGTCCTGTTTCCCAGTGGGTGTCTCTTGCAGGTCCATAACCAGGATAGGCTCCTGCATAGCCACTTCTGGAGCCACTTGCTCTGCCTGATTATTGCCCACTGAGTCTTTTCCCTCCTGACGTCCTGGGCAGTGAATAATACTCACAGTAGCTGGCTTCATCGGGGGCATCTAAGAGGTCCAAGATGTCCTGTTGGTTTCCTCTGATGTGAGCAGTCCTCTCTCTTGGCATATATCCCTGTGGACGTGGGCTGTGGCAAAGGCATACCTGCTATCTGTGTGGATGTTAATTTTCTTGCTGGCTCCAGGTTCCAAGGCCTTGGGAGGGTAGTAAGCTCCACTTTCTGCATTGACGTGCCAGAGGGTAGAGGTGCGGGGGTGGAGGTGGGGTGGGGGTGGGGGGGTAGAGTTGCTGTGGGGTGGGTAGAGGTTGCCCCCAGATGACATTTGTGCCGTCCACCACAGCAGCACCTGCTTGTCTCTGACTTTCATGGAGAAAACTTCTCCCGTCTGTAAACCAGGCAGCCTCGGCTTTTGGCAGGGGTCAGTTGGAGAGGTTTCTCTCCTTTTTGGTCCAGTTAACTGTAGCCTGTTGGGCAGGAAGTGTATCTGAACCCCCCATTTTGGAGAGTATGTTTCGCCCCAACAGGGGCTAGGGACAGTCTGGGGCAACTGTAATTGAATGGGATACCCAGCCCATCCCTAGGTTTACTGTTCTTCAGGTAGTCCTTCAGCATACATTTTGGTGCCAGTGTCTTCTTGGATCCAAGATCTTTTCTTGGAAATGGGGCCATTGTCTTGGAGGACCGAGTGTTGAGCCCCTGTGTCCACCAAGAATTGAGTGGGCTTCCCCTCCACTCTCAGAGTTACCCTGTGTTCAGGGAGGGGGTCTGAACCCCATCTCCTCTAGTCACTGTCTTCATCCAGGGCTAACACCTTTGCCTCTTAGGGGTGTTTTTCCCAATGCCTGGGACTTCCTGCTCCCAGCTTCCATTTGTTAGGGCACTCTCGGGTCCAGTAGCCTCTCTCCTTGCAGTATGCGCAACGGTCCTTTTCAAGGGGTTTTCTGTCTCTCTTTGGAATCTCTCTTCTCTGCTTTCCCTAACTACTCTAGCCAGGACTCTGTAGATTCCTTCCCTGTAGCCTTCCTTCCTTCCTTCCTTCCTTCCTTCCTTCCTTCCTTCCTTCCTTCCTTCCTTCCTTCCTTTCTTCCTTCCCTTCCTTTCCCCTTCCTCCCTCCCTCCCTCCCACCCTTCCTTCCTTCCTTCCCTTCCTTTCCCCTTCCTCCTTCCCTCCGTCCCACCCTTCCTTCCTTCCTTCCTTCCTTCCTTCCTTCCTTCCTTCCCTTCCTTTCCCCATCCTTCCTCCCTCCCTCCCTCCCTCCCTCCCACCCTTTCTTCCTTCTTTCCTTCCTTTCTTTTTCTCTGTTCCCTCTCTTCCTCTGTCTTCTGGTAATGGTAGACTTTCTCAGCAACCTGCATTAAATCCCTCAATGTCTTATCCTGTCTTTCTAGCCTCTGAAGCTTTTTCCTGATCTCTACCAGCCTGGCCTGTAAAAGCCATTGTCACAGTAGCTTTATGCTGGGGTCATAGGGTGTATATTGGTGGAATGCCTCCATGAGCCGCTCTAGAAAGGCTGTGGGTGACTCATCTGGTCCCTGCTTAGCCTCAGTACCTTGGTCAAATCTGTATGTCGTCTCACAGCCCCCTTGAGACCTGCCCATGGAGTCTGGTGGTGGACCTTCAGGTGCCCCTTACCTTTTGCCATATCAAAGTCCCAGTCAGGTCTAAAGCCTGCTGTCCAAGACAGCCTGGTCAATCAATGGTGCTCTGTGTCCAAGGGGGTATTCTTTCTAGCTTCCTGCATTATAAATAAAACAGTCTCAAATAACTTAATCAGACCCTTGGAAAATATGCTCTTAGTGAGAGAGCCACTGTAATATCAGGGGAGGTGTCTCTCAGGTCTCTTCCTGCTTCTCCCTGGTTCCGTATGGGTTGAGGATCCTGGAACTGGTACCAGTGCTGGCGGGGCCATGGGAACAAGGGTAGGAAGATATAGATGGGGAGGGTCTTGGAGCAACAGGTCTGCTCTTGAAGGGCCTTGGAGGATTGACTTCTTCTCAGGTCTGGATCTCTC
This sequence comes from Apodemus sylvaticus, assembly GCF_947179515.1. Lineage (NCBI taxonomy): Eukaryota > Metazoa > Chordata > Mammalia > Rodentia > Muridae > Apodemus > Apodemus sylvaticus. Next base: position 97,349,530 of record NC_067482.1, on the reverse strand, counting down.
CTTTCACGTTTCCTTCTTCCTGATGGCCAGAACCTGTGAGGTAGGTCTTGGGAAGAGAAAGGCTTTTATCTATGAGGGGGAGGTCCTCCACTAGATCCTCTCAGGTAACTAACTAGGGCACTTGGTCCGAGTGCCCTAGGGATTTTGGCCTAATGACTCTCTCCTCTACTGCTTTGATCACCTGCAAGTCAAAATGTCATCAGTCATTTAAAGTCAGTTTAAGTCTAAGAACACAGAATGAGATACCAACAAACACAGAAAAACCATCACCCACAGACAGCCTGACCCTGCCACAGGCTGGTGTTCAGGTCCAAGAACACAGAGACAGACAATCAATACATAGTTCGCCCCTTCCATGGGCCCAGTTATAGACACCAGGTGCTCCTGCCCATATGGCAGGAGCCAGGAGGAGCAGAGCCTTCCTGGGGGGCCTGAAGTGTCCTTTAGTGCCGTTCCCACTGCAGTCGCAACATAAAAGGCACATCTGCCCGCCACAAAAAGACAGGCTTACAGACTCAGACTTTGACAAACAGCGAGACAGACAAAAAAAAAAAAAAAAACCAAACAAACAAACAAAAAAAAAACCACAGTGTTACCTGCTCAACACCTCTGATTCACTGCTCCAGCCTGTCCCCGCAGGAGGTTGTTTCCCAGCTGGTGCACCAAATGTAAGACTCTGGTGAGGTCTTAGCTTACTGGGACCCCCCTGAATGAACAATGTGGAGTTGGGAATCGATGCAAAAAGCAAGAGGAATTTATTGTTCCAACATGTTGGGGTCGCCCTGCACATTGGAGAGAGAACGACCGGATCTGGCTTTTTATGTGGGTCCTGTGCTGTGTGGCAAGCCCTGTGCCTGTACTGCTACCTCCACAGCTCCTCCCTTGCGGTTCCCATGCCTGCAGTGTTGTTTCCATGGGTCTCTGAGCATGCTGGTTCTGTTGCTTCAGGGTCATCCAGCTCCTGTTTCCTCTCCTTTTCTTCCTCTCTTGTTTTCTTTTACCAGCATTTTGTCTTTCATATTGGGTTTTTCTTAGGCAGCCTGTGGAGTTAAGCACATGCATGGAGAGGTTGGTAGCTTGCCCTGCTGTCCTCTGAGAGGATGCTGCCTGCCTTCTTTTCCTCCCCCTCCTTTCATTTTCTCTTCTCCTCTCTTCGTGTTTCCCTATCTTGCTCTCTTCACACACACTATCATCTTACGGTATAAATGATTTATAGATTTTTGTGTATGTACGCCTAAATGGTTGTATTGTTTGTGCGTGCACACATGTAGACATCCTTGCTTGTTCTTCTTCCTCGGTGGTTACTGTCTATCTAATTTTTCTAATAAATGGTATTTCTCAGCCAAGAAGCACAAAAATGAGTCTTTGCTGTGTAAATATGAAATGCAAATTTCCAAAAATACTCTTGCTTTTCTATTGTTTTAAAGTACTCCCCACAGTGATTCCTTTAATTTAGCGTTTTGCATACTCTCTGTTTCCTGTGCCTGTTTGAAAAAGTCTCGCATGCCACCAACACAAATATTAGTTATTTTCATGTGTTATCTGGACTTTTTTAATGTTGTTCCTGTAGGGCTCTTTTATTTCATGGGTCGGAAGTCCCTGGGGACCTAGCTGTTGCAAGCAGAAGAGGTGAGCTGCCATTTAAACCCAGCTCTGCCTGTCTTTCCGTGACTCTGTTTTATCTTATTGCTTCTCTGCTTTCTCTCAAGGATTGCTTTTTGGATACTCTTGCTCTCGAGGAAATCTCTTGAGAACCTTAAAGTCAGAATCAAGGCAGACAGATTAAAGCATCAGTTGCAGAGTAGAGGAGTAAATTATATGTTTTTTGGAAGGGTGTGGCTAGATTGATACAGTGTTGTTTGTGCTTGCATCTGTTTCCGGGAATCACCAGGCACAGAGCCCCAGAATACTGATTTTTGTGTTAGTGACATATGAGGTTCATCCCTACAAGACTAAGACATGAGCAGTAAGAAATGTGTTAAATGAAACGGAACATTCATGTGATTCTTCTAGTAACAATAAAGTGGTAATGTTTGGGAGATGTGTATTTCGCACACACACAGCAGTGACTCATTGTGTTGATTCTCTCACTGACTGTTTTATGGTACTGAATGGTGTGCTTGTGGCTTGTCAAAAATGACTTCCACTCACACAGGCCAAACTCACTTCTTCCCTGTGAATGTGTTCCTAGCCCTAAAACACTGGTGTACGTTCTAGAGAAAAGGCCAGCCAGAGAGCATATATTTCATCAGTTCAATATTTTTAGTTAGTCAAAGATACTTTTAAAAATAAAATGATACAAAATGTAATTCTAAAAAATGAATTTTAAAAGTATATTTTTATTTGTGAAAATGACATTTTACACTTTTCATATTAGGGCTGCCTTTCATTTGTACAGAATGGAAGTATATCTGTGTGCTTGTTTATATAACGTGATTTGTATCTGTACACATTTTATTCTATTGACTTATTATAGTTGCTAAATTGCTTGTGAAGGAAGCATAAAGCGAGCATAATTAACTAGGTGTGCACAAGACACAGACGGAGGCACGTGCACCCACTCAAGGGGAAAAACTGTCACTGGAGAAATAGGGAAGTCAGAGTGTCCGTGATAATTGTCCCCTATTGTCTCAGTATTCTTAGCACCCCACCATGAAATGTTCCGACGTGACTGAGGGCCCTTTCCACAGAAGCTTGCACACTGAGGTGTCTGTGTACATTAAGTCTGTTTGTCAACATTTCAAGTGGTTCCTGGACTCTGTGGGAGGAATGTGTGCTTTTCATGTTCTAAAGTTTCTTATTTTTAAATAGCCCAGAGGCTCAAATATAAATTTGAGTTCTTTATCCTTGGAAACATTGATTTCATATTAGTGAAAAAGATTAGGTTACATTTTGGTCTCAGTACTTTGAAATGTAAGCTCCCACAAGATAACAGCTTTCTATTGCTAGAGTGGGTTGTGGAGGGAGATGTGCCTTAGGGAGTTTTCTGAAATGTTGATGGGTTATTGTAGTACATATATCCAGAAATACAAATAGCCGAACCTAAAAAAAATTACTCTAAAAATTATTTTTTTATTTTTAACTGTGTGCATATGTATACTGTGCACATGAGCTACCTGTGTTGACTAGAGGCGTTGGGTCCCGCAGAGATGGAGTAAAGGCAGTGCGAGCCATCTGACGTGGTGCTGGGAATTGGACTGCGGTTCTCTGGACCCATCGCTGTGGCTGGAAGTTTACTGTCTATTAGCACCTCAGAGTAGAGAGGTCATCTGAGGTCAGCTGGCCTTCTGTGTGATTATTGAGGGTCCCATACACCATTGCTCTCTGCTAAAGGGTGCTAGAGTAAAGCAGGCTCTAGTTCAAACATTTCGTTCATTGTACTCCATAAGCGACTCCTTTACTTGTGGAGCCATCTCAATGCTAGCTCTGTAAGGTGCTGGAGGTGAGGGTGCGTGGGCGGTTAAGGAGTCCTCCTACCTCACAGGCTCAGCACTGTGTGTTAGGCAGAAGTCAGGGACATCCTTAATGTTTGCTAGCTAATTCTTGAGTGTTAGCGACTACCCTGCCTGCTGCTCTCATTTCTCTTACCTCAGCAATTGTTTAGTGCTGTGTGGTGTTGAGAGTCACTGAAGCCCCGCATTTAGGGACTAGCTTCAGTTTTTGTCTAGCCCCTTTACATTTGATAACTTTAGGTCATAGCCTCAGGGAAACTGGGAAAGCTCTCTAAGGCCTTTGGTGCCAGACCTAGGGAGAGCAAGTGTTCTACCCCAGTGTAGGATTCCTTTCTTTGGATTGTACCATATGTGAAGGGGTAGGGGGTGGGGCAAGTGTCCTATCTCCTAGTCTTGAGTTCCTCTGGATCGTGCCATCTGGGAAGTGGCTTCTTTTATCAATGTGTGTCTCCTAAGCTCAGACAAAAGTGTTTCCTCATATTTTTTACCTCTTAGATACTGAACTCTGGCAAAGTGAGAGTTTTAACTGACATTGAGGAGAATCTGGGATCTGAAGCACTTATGGTGTTTTTGGGCTGCCCCACCTCTCTGGACTGATCCAGGAAGGACTAGCACCAGAGGGCTTCAGAAGGGAAGGATGCTAGGGGTCAAGCAGGCCCTGCTGGGAATTTTCCTAGACCTTGGACATACTGACTTAACTGAAGACAGAATTGCTACTCTTTCCCTACAGTCTGTTGACTTAGAAAACAAAGTTCAGTCTGAAGACTCTTTAGACTCAATACATTTTAAAAATCAAGTTCATTTCTCTCCTCTCTTAATTTTAAATACAAATGTTGTAACTCATTGTATGTATTTATGCTACTCCCAGCATAAAATAATATAAATAGTAATATAAATATAAATCTAATTTAAATATAATATAAATAAGTAGTAGAAGGTACAGAAAAGTATATTACTTTTTTTGCCTTCTCTAAGAAATTTGAATATAAAGGTGCTTTATTAGGTAATTCCCTTCCTCTTTTCAACTAGTTCTATTTCTGTTTTCATGACTCTGTGTGCGCGCTATGAGTTTCATTAGGTTTATTTTCAGGAGCACAGATGAGAGTTTGCTAATAGGAATATGGGTTCCTTAGAGTGTCTGCACCATGGACGAAAGTGTCTCTCCCTCAGCAGCAAACTGCACATAAAGCAGCAGTGAGGACCGAGTGCTGAGGCTCCCTCCTCTGCCTTGGCAGCCCCAGTCCTGTGCAGATGATCCTGTGCCTTCCAGAGCACTACAGCCATGACATGTTCTGAACTCAACGGCCTGAACCACTCTCCTAGTTTCCTCTGCTTCTTAATGTCCTTCCCACCCTGTCTTCTAACCTGTTCCTCCAGCCTAGGAGGTGGTGAGAAAATGCCTTCTGTATGGCTGGGCATTGAGCATTCATTTGTTCTTAGTGCTTTGACCAATACTGTGTGTTCATTGTAGAAAAAATAGAACAGTTTATTTCCTATTGATTATCAGTATTTGGTAACTCATTGAGAGGTATTTGCTCTTGGGAATCTCCCTTAGTATATAGCACAGAAAAAAACCTAAAATCTGCGTTAACACAAATCCTAAGCATTGTCACATGCTTAGGAATGATCTCGGAAGATGCTTTTGATTGCTTTGTAATTTTCTAAGCAGCCGTACTATGATTAGTCACTCATCGGTCAGGGGACTTTATGTTAAAACTGTCTTTATAAATTGTAGTTTTTACAGATTCTGAATCAAATAGTCTGCACTGTTGGGCAGGTTATTTTTTTTTAAGTGTGTCCTTCCTGAGACGTTTAGGAGCATACGCCTTTCTGTGGCAGACCCAGCACTGGGCCTCCACCTGGCATGGCTTTAGTTACCTCACATTGGCTTGTGAACTCAGCTGGTGGTCAGTTTGTCTTCTCTCACCTCTGAGTCTCTTGCTCCACCCAGCATTAGGAACATAATAGACATCCAGTCAGATATTTGTTAAACACTCTTAAAGCTTTTAGAACAGTGCTTCTCAACCTGTGACTCTCAACTTCTTTGGCAAACCTCTATCTCCAAAAGCATGTATATTACAATTCATAACAGTTGCAAAATCACAGTTATAAAGTAGCAACAAAATAATGTTATGGTTGGGGTTGCCATGGTGTGAGGAACTGTTTAAAGGGTCAGGGCATTAAGAAGATGAGAACCACCACTCTAGAACTTATATGGCCGACTTTCATGCAAGAATTTCGGATTTTAAAAAACACCTTTGAAAGTTTGCATGCATGAGCCTAGAAAGAGTCTATGGATTTAACTTTTACTTTAGCAGTGTCTTTCTTTACTCTTACCTTTCTACTCGGCAGAGGGAAAGAGGGCAGAAATGCAGTCGCGGGTTTAAGATGTTAGAGCTACCTGACCTGTAGTTTGGACTTGGGACCCCTCGCTTCCTTTCCCTGGGCTGCCCTGCATTTCTCCCTGAACCTCCCCTTCTCTCTGGAATTCAGGGTCAGAACCATGGGTGCTTGCTCTCCTTACATTCAAGTTGTTCATTTCTATGGTCCAGAGTAAAGGAGGAGGTGGTACTTGTTTTCTTGTTTTTATGTTAGGACATAAGGTGCTACTCTATAGCCCAGGTTGGATTAGAACTTCCTGTCCAGTCTAGCCTCAAGAGCTGATTTGTTCCAGCAAACCCATCAGAAGGCTTCAGGTTAGCAGGGAAACCCCTTAGACAGCTTTAGTTGGACGTGGGACTGCATACATCTTATGCGTGTGTCTCAGAAGGCCCGTATTTAAACACCTGAAGGTGTCTTCTGTCCCTCCTCTGTGTCGTTCTTATAACGCAGACTCCCTGTTACTACTTGGCTAAATATGATTGAAGTCTCCCTGAAACCAGAGTTCTGCAAGATTTTCTTGACTTTCTTGATAGAAAGTTCTATAATTACCGGCCAGGCCCTCTGATAGCTGTGGAAAACTCTAAAAACAGGAAGTCCCTTTCTCTTGTAAGTTCACTAGTAAATATGTAGTGGTTCCTTTTTAGTATCGTATGAATACTTAAAATATAAATTGCAGTCAGGCAATTGTGTCATTGTTGGTAAGCTTTTATATTGAGAATCACTTACTTTTGAACATTCCTCTCGATAATATAAAACTAGACTGGTCTCTACTAGACATGTTTTTAGTATGTGTCTGTTACATCGTGCTAAGAATCAAACATAGGGCCTCACACATACATGTAAGCACTCTCCCACTAACTTACGTTCAAATCCCTCAGTGAAGACATCTACATTGCTCATAGGATTGGAATCAGAAAAACGTTTAACTATCTCTGAAGGCATTTTCAAGTATGAAACTTCTGTTCTGTTTACATCTTGGAACAGACATACAGGTTACAGGACTGCCTTTCCTGCTTTTCCATGTTAAAAATCCTTACTTCCCTGAAGCATTAAAATGGGTGGAGGGTGGGAGGGTTGTCAGAGTCCAGCTAGGAGAAAGAAAGTGCAAGTCAAACAGCAGTGCAGGGCATTGTGCAGAAGACCCTCTTGTCAAAGTCGCTGGTGGCTTAAGTCATGAAGTGTGGGGATTGTTTGCCATGGTCCATGTAACCAGTGGGTCTTTGCTGTCACGACTGGAATCACCTGTGGAAGTTTTACAATTCTACACACTAGGCCCATCAAGTTCTCCAAGGCTAGAAGGTAAGCATTAGTATTTTGAACAGGTTTTCCTGGAGGTCTTAATGTGTAGCCAAGGTAAACATCCTTGTGAAGTTCCCATAAGCTGCAGAGAAGGCACATTGTATTGCTGCTGGTTTTGGTTAGATCTCATCCATTATAATTAAACTTTTGGATATTCTTGAATGCAACTTAGGTTCAATCTTTTAAGTTATGAATGTTCATTGGGCCTTATTCTTGTACTAGATTTTTATTAGTTGCTAGTAACAGATATAAAGTTGATCAGATAGTATCGTCTGGTAGGGGAGATAGAAATGGTTATATCACATACAAGGTATGTAAATAGAGGCATGGCTTGAGTATTTACTGGGAACACAGTAGGGACATTAACTCTGCCTGAATTTTGGTGTGTGTGTGTGTGTGTGTGTGTGTTGACATGTATGAGAGTGGAGGTGTTAAGGTGAAATAAAAAATAGTCAAAAATCCACAGAGAAGGCCACAAAATAAGACTATATCAGGTAGGAAAGGGAGAGATAGCGGCAGAGATTCCCTTTGGCATCTGAAGATGTTAAGAAGGTGTGGCTAGAGAGAAGCTGCTTATGAGGTATGTAGACTTATGCCAGAGGCTGAGTCTGACTTCAGTGGGAGGCTGCTTTATCGATTGAAGACTGATTGTTATCTTGCATGACTAGAGGCCAAAGGGACAGATATGAATATAGGGTCTCAGTGCGGTATCTTAAAACTGCAGCTGCTCAGGGGAGATGGAGCAGAGCAGAGGACAGGGAGAGGAGGGGGAGAGCAAAGAGAGAAGGGGAAAGAGGGAAAGAGAGGAGGAGGCGGGAAGGGAACTATAAAAGTTCAACTTTTCCTTGCCTGATGTAATTGTCATCTCCAAGGCTTACTGCCCTCGTGTGCTCAGCTAGGCCTAGTCCTGGAAGCTTCTACCTCCATATAATCTAATGTAGGCGGAGACTGTTTTCAGCATCTGAGACTTGCTGCTGAATAAGGTTACTCTTTCTGATCTCAGGATGGCTGGTTCAGCTCAGCTGTCCTGGCTCAAACTCTTCTCCAAGCTGACAGATTCAATCTGGCTTCTCTCTCAGCCTCTAACTTTTTGTTCTGCTTGGCCTCACACTAACGCTGGCAATCTGTTCTAATCTTCTGGCTCCTTGTCATTCTCTGGCTTACTCTGTCTTCACCTGTGTAGCTTGCTCTCTGTAGCCTGTCTCTGTACACCTGTCTCTGTACACCTGTCTCTGTACACCTGTCCTGGTAAAACTGCCCTCGCCCTTTCTCTGTGCTGCTGTCTCTGAAGTAGCCTCTTTCTTCTCTCTTCTCCTGAGAGCTGGGCAGATGCTATTCTGTCAAATCTTCTCTGATTCATCATTTTGTTTGTTACTCAATTAGACACTTTCAAACATGGGTGCTTCTACAAACTAACATTACCTTCATTGTTTGGAATTAAAGGTGTGTTCTAAGGGCTGAGCCACACAACAACTAGAAATAGGTTTTTTCAGTAAATAACATAATCTCAGTGTGATCACGTATCCTGCAGCAGGGCACAGAGGGTGGAGAATGGAGGGAGAGGAAGGTGTTTTGTTTTTGTTTTTAAATTCAGGTTATTGTCTGTTGTCTGTTGGTGCTGAGACACAGATTAATGCTGTTTGATTGAAATTGTCATCCCTGGTCACTGTTCCCAGTGTCTCACTCTGGGAACATTTCATAATTGAACCACTATCAGAATCATTGTATATTTGAATAAGCCTTTATGCAAACTGTTGTCATTATTGCACCTCTTTGTGTGTGTGTGTGTGTGTGTTTGTGTGACATTCAGGTTCTGTCCCACAGAAAGAACAATTTATCTTGTTTCTTTTGCTTCTGCAGATCTCTCTCTCTCTCTCTCTCTCTCTCTCTCTGTGTGTGTGTGTGTGTGTGTGTGTGAGAAACATTCAGTTTCTGTCCCACAGAAAGAACAATTTATCTTGTTTCTTTTGCTTCTGCAGATCTTGCCTCTTTACATTGTAAATCCATTATCTTTGTGTGTGTGTGTGTGTAAACATTTGCATATTATTACCTGTGTGTATGTCTGTGTTGTGTATCTGTGTCTGTGTGTGTATATCTGTGTGTGTATCTGTGTGTGTGTATGTGTCTCTGTGTATATGTATCTGTGTCTCTGTGTGTGTGTGTCTGTGTTGTGTATCTGTGTATGTGTGTCTGTGTGTATATATCTGTGTGAATATCTGTGTGTATGTGTGTGTATATGTATCTGTGTGTCTGTGTGTGTGTCTGTGTTGTGTATCTCTGTGTGTATCTGTGTATGTGTGTCTGTGTGTATATATCTGTATGTGTATCTTTCTGTGTGTATGTGTCTCTGTGTGGGTATGTATCTGTATTTATCTGTGTGTGTGTCTGTGTTGTGTATCTCTGTGTGTGTGTGTGTGTATTTTGGGTATACATGTATGAGGCCTCTGCTTCTCTTGTGTGGATTTGGATGTTGAGCACAGGCGGCCAGGCTTGGCAGTCGCCGCCCTCCCCTGCTGCTCCTGACTGGAGCTTCTGTGATGGTTTGGCTGGACACAAAGTCTAGGGGAGCAGCTGCCTTCCTCGTGCACTTGCAGGTCTGGACTTCATTGTCTCTGGGCCTATTGTTGCTAATGAGAAGTTTAATTACTTCTGCCAATTTAATTACTTGTCTGTCAGTGACTTTGTTTTCTCTCTTTATCCTTCTATGATTTTTCTCTATTTCTGCCCCCTGCAGTTTAGTGGTAGTGTATATAGTTGCAGGCTTATCAGTATTTATCCTGTTTGTTCTTTGAGGACTAAGTACATAACTTTCTTTTCCAGTAATGAGGTTTACCAGGTCTTCCTACCTGCTAGGCAAATGTTCTAGGCTTTTTCTTCTGAGCTGGAGTCCGCCGGTCAGGGTTGGTTTGATCTTCTGACCCTGGTCTTCTGAGCTCTAGCATTGTTGGCTTGTGTCATCAAGCCTGGCATGGAAAGCATTTTAACTACGTTTTTTAAAAAATGAAAATGTAAGTAAGATAGCTGATAATCATATTATTCTTGTTTTCTGGGAACATGAAGGAAAACCTTGTTGTAATTGCTAAAGATGTGTTTTATTTGACTTTCCATTAGCAGACAGTAAGGAAGAGGGTTCTGTGGTCTTGGAGGGTCTTAACTACAGGCAATTTTGCTCAGTTATTTATCTTCAGCAGTTTTTTAAAAAATAAGATTGTTAAGATACAGGTAGTATTTTGTACTGTGTGGAGTTTTCAGCATAGCATTGCTTAGTGAGAGTAATTAGGTGGTTATGAAATCGTTTGAGCTATACGCTGTACTCATTGTTTGGAAGATGCAGAGCCGTGTTACCCACAATGCCTTTAGAATGCTTTGTTCTCTAAGTAAGAAGGGATAACTCCGTGAGAAGTGAGGCATTGTGGGAGGGCACAGATGTGGGCTTTTTAAAGCTACGGTCAGTTCTAACTGTTGCATTTCATTCGGTTTGTCACACGAATTGATTTGGTATTACTTTTAAAGAAAAGTCTCTAGAGGAAATAGTAGTTATTTCAATGAGATCATATCTGAATTTAGCGTCTACTATATGTCGGAGTAGAACTGAAACTAAACTGCTTTGTAGAATCTAAAGTAGACAGGTCTGTCCTTCCTTTCGTGTGTCTGCCTGTGGGGTGTGTGCATGTCTTGAGCACATGCGCTCACTCCCCTGTGCACTCCTGTGGCAGAGGCTGGATTCTGGTGTCTTATCACAGTCTGTCTTAGTTTATACACAGGCTTCTCACCAAGCCTGCGCTCGTCATTTTGACGAGGCTGGCTGATAGCTCCTGGAATCCTCCTGCCTCTGCTCTTAGCTGGGGTTCCAGGACACGCTGCCTCACCCAGGCTTTATCTTGGTGCTAGGGATGGGAATTGGGTCTTACACTTGTGTGGAAGCTCCTCACCCGAGGAGCCTCCCCCGGCCACCTTTGTCCTTTTAAAGGCACTAAAACTAAACTTTAATTATTTGGTTTAAGATGAATTATATTTAATTTCTTTCTTTGTTTTTTTTTTTTTTTTAATTTGATAGGCAACCAGATAAACTGGTGGTTGTTTGGACAAGAAGAAGCCGAAGGAAGTCTTCCAAGGTTAGTCTGCTGTGAATAGTCACCACTTACAAATTTGTTCCCAGGACTAATTTGTTCAAATTTGAAGAGGAAGAGCTCTGCGTTTTTAAGGAGTGGACACCTGTCTGAGTTCGTCGCTGGATTGCTGGAGAGGAGGAGCTGACCTTTTCGAAGCTTTTGATTTGTTTCTCTTTGTACTGATAGTATCATACATGGAGACTAGAACAGAATTTTAAACATCCTGTTCTGTAGATAATTATATTTTTGTAAGCATACAGTTGTATTCATATTTAATAGAGATTATTTTTTTCCTATAAATAGACTGCTATTAAGAAAAGTTTGCTAGATGATAATTGAAATTTTAAAAATTTACTAAAAGTACCTTTTCAAGGTGGTTTTGTTTGTTTTTGAGAGCGGGCCTCATTTTGTATTTTAGGCTGACTTAGAGTTTGGGATTCTCTCTTTTGTGCCTCCCAAGGGCTGGGATTACAAGTGCGTGCCATTATGTTTGCCCTCCGGTTTTATTTTTATTAGGCTGAAACTTAAGGATTCAAAAATTAATCAAACTTTAGCTACGCAAGACACCATGACCATGGCAACTCTATGAAAGATAAGCGTTTAAATTGGGGCTTGCTTGCAGTGTCACAAGTTCAGTCCATTCTCATCATGGCCGGGAGCCTGTTAGCAAGGGCATAGTGCTGGAGAAAGAGCTGGAGAAAGGCCTGGGCTGGGCCTTTGAAACCTCAATGCCCCCGTGCCCCTGATGCGCTTTCTCCAGCAAGGCCGGGCTTCCCGGTGCTTCCCACCTGAGGCCCCGATGAGTAAGCACTCAGATATAAGCCTGGGCCGTTCTTATTCAAGCCACCACAGTTTATATATGTAGTACATATGATGTCTATACTGATGCTTCTATAAATGCTACTGTCAAAGTGTAGATTGTTATCAGCATAACATTTCTGTGTCTTTTCCAGGTAATTTCTAACCCTCAGATATAAGCACTCAGATATAAGCCTGGGCCGTTCTTATTCAAGCCACCACAGTTTATATATGTAGTACATATGATGTCTATACTGATGCTTCTATAAATGCTACTGTCAAAGTGTAGATTGTTATCAGCATAACATTTCTGTGTCTTTTCCAGGTAATTTCTAACCCTCAGAAGCCAGGAATATTTTGATTTTTCTGTCAATAAAGACTAATTTTATCTATTTTTGAATTTCATGCAAAGATGTTACAATAGTATTCTTGTATAGCACTGTTTAGCTTTAATAGTGTTCTATATGGTTTTTATATAGTATAACACTTTCATATGTGGCCTCCTTTGCTCAGCAAAATGTTTTTGTGATGTGTTCATGCTTTGTCGTCTTTTGTAGTTCATTGCTTTATTGCTGAATAGTATTCCATTCTGTGACTATGCTACAAGTTAGTGAATTACTCAGTCCCGTGTACGCAGTCTTTATTCACTTCTGTCAGTGTTAACGGCTAGAATCACTAAGTAGGTAGAGTGATAGGGAAGACACATGCCTGCAGCCTTTAGCCTCCTTACATGTGTGCACGCACAACACACATATATACACGTGTGCACATGTGTGCACAAGAAATTGCCAAACACTCCTGCCAGCAATATAGGAATTGAATCTGATTAATGCCATTAGCAGTATTTTCTTCAAGACACATATCTGTGGTTTGGAGGCATTATAATTTGGACACTGCCTTATTTACATGTGAGAAGGAGTTCTAAGAATGGACACAGTGCTTCTCATTGCATCTACAGCTTTTGTGGAATTGACCAGAATAAAGCTGTCCTTTAACTGCAATAGAGAGATATGACTATATCTGTAGAGTAGATACTTTAAGCACTTTTTCATTTTGCAGTTAGCTAGCAATTATCTTATAAGAGTTATGAAATACAATAAATATATTAAAATACTTTGGTCAGTTCAGAATATACTCATCTTTGATATTAAGTAAACTTTGTTTATTTAATGTTATTTAATGGCATATTACAATTGAAGGAATTTTTAAGAAAGGAAGATTTTTTTCTTATATGGCATCAGATCCTGTTTGAGTCTAGGTAATGAAATGTAAACTTGAGGCTATAGGTTAATTTTCTCAGAAGCTAGTGTATTCTAGAAGAAATTACTTTTTATTCTATTTATTTCTTAGTTTTAATGTTCTTCTAGATTCTCTTTTATACAGTCAGCTCTCTGTATTTAGGAGTTACCCAGTCTAGTCTTTGTGAAACCTGTCTCAAAAAAAAAAAAAAAAAAAAAAAAAAAGCACCAGTCTTGAACATTTCTAAAACTTTCCTCATTATTCCCAAAACAGTATAGTAGAACACAGCCTCCATGTTATAGTGGGTATTGTAAGTGTCTAGAGATGATTTATACCACAGGGCAGCAAATGCATAGGTTGTGTAGACACAGTACACCATTTTTGTAAATCTTAAGCATCTGTGGTTTTTGTATACAAGGACAGTCCTGGAATCCTGTCTCTCAGAGGTTACTGTACTTTGTACTGTACTTTTATTTATGTCTTTTTCTTGGAACATTGAAGGTGAATAACAGTATATGAGAACTGATATGTTAAGCTTATTACAGCATATGTGTGTGTGTGTGTGTATAGTGTACATTTATGGAACTGTTTTATAAATTACATATAATAGCTAAATAAGGAAATTTAAAACTGACAGTCATTATGCTGACTGTTAAATTAGGTAGTACATAATAAGGCACATTTGCCTTTTTAATTTAAAACTTAATTCCCAGTTAATTGCTCATTTTCTGTTGGTACGTGTATATTTTATAGCTATTTAGAGAGCTCATTGCAGATTCGCTTGGTTAACATAACTAGTATGGGCAATTAACACAATATGAGGCTTTTCTACTTTCTGGAGTAATGATATTTGTAACACAGACTTTGTCAAGCTATAGTTGATTTGTAAATATAGACATAAATAACTTTTCAGTATATTTGACAGCAGCAGCTGGGCAGTTGTGATAAAACAGAAAAAATATGGCATGTCAATTTTTACCTGTCTGAATTCCCATTTTCTAACTCGAGATTGAAGTTTGCAGAGACGTTTAAGAATTCCAAAGAAACCAGAGCTTTAAAATCCTTACCAGATTTTTGCTGTTCTATCACCTTCCATAGCCTTGCATGGTGGTTGAGCCTTTCCGAAGTGTGCCCTCACAACCTGTCTGTGGAGAGTTACTTAAATGGAGGTTGTGTTAGCAACAGTAAAATTGTTTAGTAGATGGCATATGAAACATATGGGTACATGCACCTTTGAAATTTGTAAAATACCAGCTTAATAGAGTGTAATTTGGAAATTTTAGTGAAACTTTTTGCTCTGCATATTTGTATATGTGTGATTTAAAATACATGGGAGCGATTGTGTCTCCACAATGCATGTGTTCACAATGCATGTGGAGGCCTGAAGTCACAGAGGTTATTTTCCTAGATTACACTTCATCTTCTATATTGAGGCAGAATCTCTTGCTGATTGGGTTAGCCTAGGCTGGCTCCAGGGTTCTCTTCCCAAGTTCCCAGATTTGGGTAGGTGCCACATCCTTTCGGCATTCACCCAGGGACTGGCTTGCTGAACTCTTAGGTCTACACTCTTACATGGCATGCGCGGTACCTATCTCCCTACCCCCTCAGTGAAACATTTAATTCTGTAGAGCAAGTACCAGTCTTTTAGGTGAGTGTGACTTGAAATAAATAGAAAAATCAATGCATTTTATAGAGTTATAGTACTTCATTTCTGTTACTGTCATAAAATATTCTGAAAGGTTTGTTCTAGTTCACAGTTCCAAGTTACAGTCCACCCCTGAGGGGGAATCCAGGCAGGAATGCACGCAGCTAGTTACATCATACCCAGAGTCGAGAACAGAGAGAAATGAATGAACGCATTCTGCCTGCCTGCTTGCTAGCTGCTTGCTAAGCTTTCTTCCCTGTTTCACAGTTCAGGGCCATGTTTAGGGAGTGTGCTACCCACAGGTCAGATCCCCCACAGTCATGCTGTCAGACCAACCTCATCTGCGTAATTCCTTGAGACTATTCCCAGGGTGATCCAGGTTGTATCAAGTTCACATTCAATACTACCATCACACTGTCCTAAATTAAATGGAGTTACATTTTCCCCAGGCCTGCCTTTGAAAGGTACCAAAAGATGTTGCTATATGAGACTTAGCAAGTAAGAAAGAAAAACTGTATACAGAGATCAGTAATGAATCCTAATCCCTTAGGCTATGCTAGGATGTTGGCAAATGATCAAGTAAATGATGAGTCATCAGCTCTAGGGTAAAGCCTTTGCTAACTATGCTACGGCAGTGGATACTTCTACTTGTGTCTCTTACGCAGTTACTTTCTAGGGAAATGCTTCTCTCTCTCTCTCTCTCTCTCTCTCTCTCTCTCTCTCTCTCTCTCTCTCTCTCTAACTTATAGTTTCCTTGGCTCAGTATAATTCTTTCTATCTATCTATCTATCTATCTATCTATCTATCTATCTATCTATCTATCTATCTACCCACCCAGTCACCAAAGTTATTATTGGATACCTGTATTTCATTCTTTACCTAACTTAAGTCTTGAATTACTACTTTGTGAGTTAGTAAGTTCCTAGAAAGCAAATGCCTGATGTATGCTAGGTTATAGACATACATCACTACACTAGAGTTTTGTTGTTGTTGTAGGTGCTGGGTAGTAACTTAGGTCATTGTATTTCTGCAGTAAGCACTTTACTGAGCTGTCTTCTCCAACCCAATTTAAAAAAAGTGTGTGTGTGTGTGTGTGTGTTTGTGTGTGTGTGTGTGTGTGAGAGAGAGAGAGAGAGAGAGAGAGTGTGTGTGTGTGTGTGTGTGAGTGCATACTTGAAGAGGTCAGAAGGATGTCTTTCTGTGTCCTTGTTAGGAATCTCTTCTTTGAAGCAGGGCCTGTGTGGGGAGCACTAATTGACCAGCTGGTCAGTGAGGCCCACGGGTCTTCCTGTCTCTGTCTCCTCAGCCCTGGGATTACAACTGTGGACAACCATGCCTGCCAGTTGTAAAGCACTCTGGAGAACAAATGCAGGCTCTGTGCTTGCAAGACGAGCCCTTCATCCCACCGTTCTGGTTTGTAGATTCTGTGCTTCTAAGCTCAGCCCTCCACCCCACGGTCCTGGTTTCCTACTTTAAATATCCTTGATTTGGTCTCCTTTAGAATTTCCTGGTCTGTGTTCACCTGGAACGACTTGAAGGAGCACTGACCGTTAGCCTCTTGGGTAGAATAACCGACATTATTAGCGTCTTAACTTGTTCTCAGCATGCCAGGAAGTCAGAGCTTTAACTTTGATCCTTCCCTTGCTGGTACAAGAGATGTTGGATAGAAGGTGAGGAAGCGGTGGCCTCCTCCATCTTGGGAAGCACTATGCTTCTGCCTTCCATTTAAAGTCTTTCTTGGTGGTTGATCAGCTTGTAACTTTGTCTGATCCTAACCTCAGGGGTGACAGAGTCATTCAGAAGATCATGCCCTGAAGGAACCTGGGGAAATACCCCAAGCCCCATCTCCTCACTCTGCCCGCCCATGCATTAGGTTCTACGTTTTCTAACTTTTCCACTTTATGTCTCTATTGTACACAGGATGCTAAGCCTTTAGGAATTGGAATTATTCTTCCTATCGTGTGTATCAAGGATATTGTTGGTCACAACACGGGCTAGATGTAACCTGGGTTCTCCTGGGTATGGATTCTCCCACTGGTATTGGTTCAGGAAACCATTTTCTCTTAATTGATGTTTATCTTCATGTCTTAACTTTTTTTGGAAGGTTCTTTTTTTTTTTTTAACTTTTTTATTGTTTTTTTTTTGTGAATTTTACATCATGCAGTCCCACATATCTCACTGCCCCCTCATACCTGCCTCCTGCCCTGGCAACCTCTCCATCAAAAGAAAAACAAATCTTGTTGGAGAAACTGTATAGTGTGTGTTCCTTAGTACACTCTTTTGTTGACACTTCTTTGCTTGCAGATATTCATTGCAATGGGTCACTGGCATGGTTTGGGGCCCTGGCTCCTGCTTCACCATCACTACTGGTTCTCAACTGGGCCTCCTCTGGTTGACCTGTGTCTTAGAAATCCTGTGGCTTGATCTGTAGGACCAGCTTTTGCATATGCTCCTTCCTTTCTTCCTTCCTTCCTTCCTTCCTTCCTTCCTTCCTTCCTTCCTTCCTTCCTTCCTTCCTTCCTTCCTTCCTTCCTTTCTAGATTTATTTATTTAATGTATATGAGCACACTGTGGCTGTCTTCCGACACCCCAGAAGAGGGCATCAGATCTCATTACAGATGATTGTGAGCCACCATGTGGTTGTTGGGAATTGAACTCAGGACCTCTGGAAGAGCAATCAGTGCTCTTTACCACTGAGCCATCTCTCCAGCCCCTCTCCCACTCTCATAACCTCAGAGCCTGCTCTCCCTACTGTCATATGTGGGGAGGGAGAGGGGAAAGAGGAAGGGGAAGAAGGCATCTCTCCTGCCCACACCACCACATGACAGACAGGTGACAGGGCCAGCTCTTTCCACTCACATCCTTGGGGGTCAGCTCTTCTGCATCCAGGACCAGCTCTCCTGGGCTTCCTGGGTGTGGTGCAGTGCCACTCCCTGCTCTCATGCCTTTGGAGCCATCTCTCCCATGATGCCCAGGCGAGGGTGGGGCTAGCCCTGCACCGCCTTCCTCCGCGCCCCTCCCTCCCGTTAGCATAGTACCTTCTTCACTGTTCTTAGCTGCTGCTGCTTATGTTTAAGTCTGTTTTAGACACATTGGCTAAATGAGTCAGCTTAAACACAGCTTAGATCAACATTCCTCTGCTTAAAACCTTCCAACGGTCTCATGTCTCATGTAAAGTAAAAATAAGCATCTTTTCAGAGGCCTGGGTGGACCTTACCAGGCTGGGCCTCCCGCACTCTGTCATGTTACCTCAGTATGTACACGTGCACGCACACGCGCCAGCAGCGGAGTTGTTGTCCACCCTCAGAGCGCTCGTCCCTATCTGTGTATCTTGATTTCTTCATCCCTCAGACTCACTCCTCTCACGTGTCGGTGATTCCGAGAAGCTCTCTCGGACTGCCCTGAAGAGAAATGCTCCCCTCTGACCCCTGTATCCTTATCCTTTTTATGTTCCCATAACATATATGCTCAACTTTAACATACTGTTTAGGTAATGATGTAATTTGTGCATCGCTTACTACTTCTACCATAAATAGCACCAAGGCAGATAGATAGTACTATGTAAATGATATCAGTTGAGTGGACCAGTGAGCGACAGAATGAACAGGTCTCCCCTCTAGCAAGGATTCTTATCCAGGGGCAATGAGTCTAACTAGTTAATTCTTAGTTTGTGGACTGACACATAGAAAGTACTATTTGTTAGTTTTTATTATCTTCTTCAGACACTCCCACCAACAGTTATTTTCATAGCACGTGATGATGAAAACTTATTAGCCCGTCCTGGCATACCATCTCCATTCAGCTCAATTTGGTCAAAAATACACAAGAGGAAGTGGTGATGATCTTTAAATTTTGGGTGGTGAAGTCTCCAAGAGAATTTTGGTAATCAAGGTTTATAAATAAAACACCCCCCAAATCAGAAGATCTAGAAATACAATCTGGAGTAGCTACTTTTCTCTTTCACTATTTCACCTAAACATTGCAGTTTAGGGGAAACGAACTCAAATACAAACCTCACCCCCACCTCTCCCTCCTCTCTGCCCGCCTCTGTCTTCCTCTTTCGGAGCCTTGGGACCCTGAGTTGCTGAGCCCATGGACACATACATGACTGTATCCTGCTAGCTTTTCCTCTTTTAAAGAGTGTGTGTATGTGGGTGACCTGTCTGCATGTATGTCATACCATGTGAGTCCTGGTACCCATGGAGGCCAGAGGAGGGCATCGGATCCGGAGTTACAGATGGCTGTGAGCCGCCATGCGGGTGCTGGGAATTGAACCCAGGTTCTCTGGAAGAGCAGTCTGTGCTCTTAACCACTGAGCCATCTCTCCAGACTCGAGATCGTCTTTTTAAGGAATAAATGTGCCTTTAACTTCTCAGTCACAAAAATCATTTTTAAAATATTGTTCCTAGCCGAAGTTTTCCATAACCAGAAATAACAGGCTTTCAGAGCATTAGATACCTTATTTTTGTGTCATTTCTTGTGGCACACCTGCGCGCGCGCGCGTGTGTGTGTGTGTGTGTGTGTATTTGTGTGTGGAGGGGCATAGAAGGTTTTCTTATAATAAACGTACAGCTCTCGCTTGTTTGAGCTTACTGCTTACTTTTTTCCGTGTTTCCTTTGATTTTGACTAGTGACGTTTGTTTCAGGGAGACTGTGGATCTCAGTTGATAGCTAAGGCTGATGACTTTTGCACTCCATAATTGAAACTTTTATATTTATTCCGGTAGGCTCACAGCTGGCAACCTGGAATAAAAAATCCATATCGTGGTGTTGTTGTTTGGCCTGTTCCTGAAAACATTGAAATCACTGTGACACTGTTTAAGGTAAGTTCTCTTTGTATGATCTAAGTTTATCAGGTACAGCTGTGTGTGCTCTTGTGTACAGATGCATTTGTGTCTCTGCTCACCTGATCATGCTGTTTCCACAGAAGTAGGCAGCTTATACTGCGCAAGGGCATTACAGTGTTTCAAGACCTGTAAGGCCGTGGGCGGACCTATCCCTATTGCTGGCTCCTGGGAAACTTTAAAGTGCTTTCCTGGGGAGAGCTCAAGCTTGCAAGACGCTTCATGCTGCTCCTCAGTTTTTGGTTTTGTTTGATAGCAATTTACTTTAAAGTCAGTATCCAGTAAATGTTGATGTTAATGTATCATGCCAAGTATAATTAAAATTGATAGCTTGCTAATTGCTTCTTGGTCTTTTGATCAAGATCAAGTGCAATTGTTAGAAAATCCACACATCCACTACACACACACACACACACACACACACACACACACTATAAGTATATATTTATAGTGTGTGTATACATACTGAGACAGGGTCTCACTAGGTAGCCCTGGCTGGCCTTGTACATGGTCTTGCTGGGCTAAAATCCATAGAAATCTGCTCAACTTTGCTTCCTAGATGCTGAGAGTAAAGGCATGTGCCACCAGGCCCCACTAGCTAAACTATTTTATTAACAAAAGTGCAGATTAAAAAACATAATACTGTTTACCTGTCTTTTATGTGTTTGTTCTTGAAATTGGTCTTTTTTTTTTTTAGGCATCATAAAATATTCGACACATAAGATAATTAAGCACCAATTTACTAACCAACTATCTTGCTCTTAAGAATAGGGCAAGTAGTGCCTATTATTAGCCTTTGGGAAAATAGTGGAATCAAAAATAAGTGCTTGCCAAACCTGATGGCACAGGCCTATAGTTCTAACTACTCAGGAGACCGACAGAAAAGGATCACAAGTTCAAGGCCTACCTAAGCCACAGAGTGAGTTCAAGGCTATCTTGGGTAAATTATTGAAACCCTGTCTCAAAATAGAAAGTAAAGAGGCTTGGCATGGTGTGGCCTGCCCGTAATCCAGTTCTTTCCTGGGTTCAAAGTCATTTTCTGCTATATATTGAAGCTGCCCTTGGGCTAAGTGGTACTCATCTCAAAAATGGGTGGGGCATGGGGAACATGGGAGGAGGTGTGAGGGTGAGTGGCTAAGAGACAGGAATGAATGGGAGAATACTGGCTTAGGATGCTTGACTCTAGGCTCAGTGTCTAGGAACACACACACACACACACACACACACACACACACAGCATTACTTCTCTGAATGATTCATGTTAAAGACATTATTTTTACAAAGGATTGGAAGGAGGAGGCATCCACTGAATATTTTAGGTCATTAAGTGAAAAAACTGAAGTGTAAATCCAGTGTAAACATGTGCTTTTAATTTTGTGACCGAGTGTCCGAATTCTTGTGTTAGTCAGACTTCTCTTGTAGCTGTGACGGATACCTGGGAGAAACAACTTGAAGGAGGAAGCACACACCCTACACCCTTCATCGTGCTTGCCATATATATTACACACACATAGCATTTTGATGGTAGCACCACCATCATCATCTCCTTGATTTGCATAGGGGAAATGAGAGAGGAGACTGTAGCTACTCTTTTGTTTATCTTCTCCCTATTCTGTCAGTCAGCCGTCCTCAGAGGCTGCCATTCCGTCAGCCGTCCTCAGAGGCTGTTATAAAGCCCATCTTTCCTGTAATTCTCCTGCTGGAATGATAACCTCAGCTTGGTAGTTAAGAGCAAGACTGCTGGAGTCTCTGCACACATCAAGAATTCATTTAATGCTCAAAGCAGCCCAAGGTTCTGTCACTATTTCTATCTCACCAGTAAAGGAGTAAGTCCGTGGGGAGTGGAGTGTCCCCAATACCCCATGAGCAGACTCTGTTCTGACCTCTGTAGCAGTGGTTCTCAACCTCAATGGCGACCCCTCTGGGGCTTGTATATCAGATTGCCTCAATCAGATATTTATATTATTATTTATAACAGTAGCAAAATTACAGTTATGAAGTAATTTTATGAAATAATAAACAAATTTTATGGGTTGGGATGTCCCGCAGCCTGAAGAGCTGTATTAAAGGGCTGCAGGTCAGGAAGGCTGAGAAGCACTGGTTTATCCCATATTGTGTACTCTGCAGAAATGGGTTATGAATATTCGCTACGACAGCGAGATCACTCATACACCTGAGGAAGACTGTAAGCAATCTCATCGAGTGCATTTCTTGGTTTAGTCTGCCCATATTGGTAAGACAGATGAATAGACAAGGCCGCACAGTGTTCTGTGTTTATTTGTAATGGCAGAGAAGACGGCATTAGATTGGAGCCGGACCTTGAACGTGCTCATAGTTCCTTTTTGGGGGGAACTGACGGAATGATTTTGAGTTAAAAATAGCTATTAAAACTTGTGGCTGGGAAGATTAGGAGTTAAGTGTGGGTTTGAGTTCTGATGCGGGTGAATGCTCCTCACTCAGCCTTCCTGCCTCTGTGTAGTGAGATAAAGGGAAGACGCCCCCACCCCTTCCTTCTCTGGTGTGGGATCAGATGTTTCTCCACAGTCACACTGGGGAGCCTTGAAACCATTTCCAGTACTTAAATTCGTATTTATCTTCCACATCATGCAGAATTCAGAAAGAAAGACAAACAATAAAATAACCAAAATAAAACCACTGTATTCTTTCACGGCAACTTCTGGATCTTGTTTTTGAACAGACCTTAAATATTCTGGCAAAGAATTTCCTCATATGTTTCCCTTCTGTCAAATTTCACAGTTGACTTAATTTTGAAACTGTGAGTGGAAAGGGCTCTGGGCTCTTTGTTGTTGTCATACAAGTAAACGCACAGAGAAATGGGTTTTGAATTATTTATTTCTCTTGTACAGATTTGGTTATTTGTGTGTATGGGTGTTTTGTCTGTATCTCTGCGTGTGCACTACATGTGTGTGCTGCGGGTGGAAGGCATGAATCCCCTGGAACTGGATGGTCCAAGGCACCATGCAGCGCTGAGATTGTTATCCATGTCCTCTGGAAGAGCGGCTCCCGGTGCTCTTAACTGTTGAGAAGCTATTCCAGCCCCTAAATCTCTTAGAAATAATATTTAGTGTCCATGGGCGTTTGACTGCTTGTGTGTCTGCACTGTGTACATGCCTGGTGCTGAGGCCAGAGGAGGGTTGGCTCCCAGGGCCTTTCAGGTATAGATGGTTGTCAACTGTCTCATGGCTGCTGGGAATGAAGCAACCAGTGTTCTTGACTCCGGAACCCTAAGACTGTTATCAGTGTGTTTCCCCCTGAGGTCGAACCAGAGCTTGCTTGCTTTAGATCATGACCTTGTTTTTTTTGGAATTTCAATTAAATTGAAGATAGAGATGGCTAGTAAAAATTTAAAAACATATTTCAGATTTTCAGAAGGTAAATGCCTTTTTATACCATTAGTACAGAGGTATGAAAGTTGACAACAGAGATAAATAAAGAAGGCTTAATTACAAATATTTTGTCTGGTCTATAATAAAATAATTCCCTAGACAACCACTTGAAAGTGCCCAAGAAATGAACCACTGCGGCGACAGCTGCGGTGGCTTTCACATTGGTTACTGGCTCAGGGAAAGAACTCCTTAGATAAGAGTGTCTTGGGTGGGCTTCGCCATCAGTGGGTTTGTTTGTTTGTTTGTTTGTTTTTGGTATAGAGTAGAGTTTATTCAGGGCAGAGGATGGGAGTTAATGAGGTAGTGGAGGCAGAGAAAGGCAGAGAGAGAGGGAGAGAGAGAGAGAGAGCGAGCAAGAGAGAGAGGGAGAGAGTAGAGAAGTGGAGGAGTGGAGGCCCGCCATGACCATGTGGAGAAGGGGGGCGGGGAGGAGAGCCTGAGAGTTGAGAGTGCCAAGAGGCTAGAGCGATGAGAGGCCATCTGTGTTTTAAACGTATTTTATGTTTTAAATCCTGCATTATATTACTATATGAAGGCGCTGCTATGTGGCGCATTTCATTAGTTCATTTGTCAAGTGTTCTAGAGAGGCCGCTGTGTGCCACACGGTTTATGAGACTTGGGGCTCAGCGGTTGAAGTGAATGACAGTGGATGATCAGTGGGCTCTGGAGCGCCAGTGTGGCTCTAACACTTGTCCTGTGAGGGTGCCTGGGCCTCCTTGCAGTTATCCTGTTGTTGCTCTGTGTCATGGAGATCCTGCAGCGTTGGATCAGCAGGACTGACCCTTTCAGGCATCCCAGCTATTTGAAGATGATACACACTTTGGGGTAGCCCATCTCAGAGCCCTGGATGTGGGCCTGGGTATCCTGAGCTGGTCTGCACACTGGTCCTTATTTGTACCACTAGGGGGAGCTCTCCAGCACTGCTCTGGCGAGGCCCAGTACTACCATAGGCAAGTGACAGTGTCCGCTCTCCTGCTCTCACGTCCTCAGGGCTGGCTCACCTGCACTCAGGCCTCCAGAGCCAGCTCCACTGTGTTGTCCAGTCAAGGGGTAGGGACAGCTCTCCTTAGTGTCCCAGCTCACTGGAGGTGGCCAGGGGTGGGAATGGGGGTGCATCGCTCTGCCCCATAGCAGCGGGGTCAGCTACCCACTCTTCCTCTCCTGAGTGCTGGCTTCTGTAAGAGGTGGGGCCAGCTCTCCAGATTGCTGCAGCCAGTGGTGGGGGGTGAGGGGGGTGGGGGAGGGAACACAGTTGACTGGCCTGTGGACATCATGTGGTCCCTGGTGGCTGCCCCAATCAGGGATGTCCCCATGTTCTCTAGTGGTAATATAAGCTACAGCCATCAACACCAGCCCCTGCTGCTGGGTAGCCATGAACCCAGACAAGCCCTCACCAGCAGCTCAGTGACAGGGTTTACCACTAACAGCAGGCTCTTCCTCTCCAACCTCATGTCTCCAGTTCCATCTCTCTTCATGATGCTCAAGTTCTTCCACTTCTCTTTCTCTCCCTGTGCCCCCACACACCCAGGAACTGCGGTGGCTTCCTCTCCAGGCTGCTACCGGCTGGTGGGCCCTGGGTGATTTCCTCAGGCAGGTGAATGTCTACGGCCCACACGTGCCGTGTGCCCGAGGGCAGGTCTGTTGGTGACACAGCGGTCCACGGGTCTGTCTTCCTCCTCCCAGGCCGTGCTGCGGCCCACCTGGGCCTTGGGGCAGAGGGCAGGTCTCAGGGCAACTTCGTCTCTCACACTACGTGGCGTGGATGAACACAGGTCTCTGTCTTCTTCCTCTCAAGCTGCTCTGCCTGGATTTGATTTGATTGATTTTGAAGTATTCTAGGCATAAAGTTTGGCCTCCAAGCCAGGCATCAAGCTGGGATGAAGCAAGGATTCCCATCCGCTCTGCCCGAATGACAGAAGAACAACGGGGGTCTCTTTGCCCAGCCAGGGGTCACCTCTAGCCCTTCTTATTTGTATTTTTAGTTTGGGACAGGGTCTCAAAGGCTCCCTAGGTTCCCTCACCCTTAGTGTCTTCAGGTATTAGCACCTGATATTAAAGGGACATTGTGCATGGTGGGGGAGGTCTGTGCCGCCAGAGGCGGCTGGCCACTGCATCCTCCCCGTCAGGAAGCAGCGGAGTGAACACTGCCCTGTGTGCTCCATGTGTCTCCTCAGCCTGCTGCCTTGCCGTCTTCTAACATTTGTAGACGTGACGGTTCTGCTGAGTCTGGGTGTCTTCTCTTGTGCAGCTTTCCTTGTTTGTCTCCGCAAGATGGAACATACTGTTTGCTAATCTCCAGTCAGGTCTCTTATTTCAGTCTGTACACTTACTCAATGGAGAATACGGTATATGTCTTTAAATGTAAGAACAAGTACGCAAAGTCCGTGGAATACATATACAATCTCTTGAATAGTACATAGTGTTTGTCAACTAAATGCCTGCAAGAGTATGCCTCACTTAAAAAAGTGCCAGGGGCCCTGGGGGCAGCAGGATCCTCACCCTTAGAGTCTTCAGGTATCTCCTTAACAGAAGTGGGGAGAGGGTTCTCAACAACGCATGCTGATTGGCTCATTGTCTCGATCATAAATTCCCTTGGGATACCTTGCTCAGGCAGGACTTGTGGTTTCAAATGCTGAGTGTGCGCATGAGGAACTCTGTGTGAGCATTCAGCCCCACAGTGCGGCACAAGGCTGACTTTGTTTATATAAAATAACAACTTAGATTTAGAGAAATTACTTAGCTGTTTTTAAAGGATATTTTGCTCCTTCCCTTTAAAAAGTTAGTAAAAGTGCAAACAAGCCAATTTGTATTTTCTTGATTGGATTGATTGGATTAAAGATACATGTTTCTAACGTTTGATAATTTCTGTTTGTTGCAGGATCCTCATGCAGAAGAATTTGAAGACAAAGAGTGGACGTTTGTCATTGAGAATGTAAGCTAGTGGCATGCTTCTCATATTTTTTTAACCTTATTATATCATTAAAGTACATGAGCAGTTTGGTCATGGGAGAAATGTTGCTTTATGAAAACTTATCAGGGAATTTGTAGGTCTTGGAAGTTATCAACAACAATTGCTTATAAAATATTTATGATAAAACTCTAAAAGTCTTTACTGACAAAGTACACACACACATACACACACACACACACTCTGTATTGTTTAGGGTCTGAGGGCAAAGCCATTTACTAATATTCTTTATCTCCTCACCGCCCAGCTTGATATTTCTGAATATAGTAAACACTTGCATACTGTGGGATCCCAGGAGGCGAACAGGTGTGTAGGTTAAATCGATGCTTTCTAATGAGAGATTAGAGAAAATAGGCAATGAAAATATAATGACTAAGGGTCTGGGGTGGGGTGGGCTGGAGAGATGGCTCATTGGTTAAAAGCACTTGCTCTTCTCTCAGAAGACTGCAGTTAGGGGCTTGAACATTGGATGCCTATAACTCTAGTCCCACACATGTGTGTGCGGTTGTGGGTCCTCCCCTTTTGAGTGGCTGCGCAGATTGAAGATCTCTCCGTGAGTGTCAGCCTTCACTGCTGCTGTGATCATTGAGCGCCGCCGTTTTCATCACTCTCCTCAGAACCTGTGTGACAGTCTCTGCATCCTGTTCCTTTCTTCTATGCTTGGCCTCACTGTGTGTCTCAGGGTTAAAGGGAACTTAAGCTTTTCCCAACAGTAACTTGGACCAGTTTTAGGTTTAAAGTATCAGCTACAAACACAGCTGGGAGTTAGTCCTGCTGGCTGCTCTGAACCACTGTCAGCACGGTGGAGTCTCAGACTTCGGAAGCTAATGTGCTCATGTCGCATGGAGAAATCTGCAGTGGATGTCCTTCTGTCCTTCTGTGCCCCAAGGCTCCTCTGTACATGTGAGACCTTGTAACTCGATAGGCTGTAGACTTAGTGAGTTAAATTCTAATTAGTTAACGGTGGAAGTATGTACAGACCAGTTTTATATTTGTGTGGGAAGGTGTTCTTGTTATTCAGTATTAGGATGAAGAAACAATTTCCACATTTCTGAAAATCGGGTTATAAACTAATGTACCAAAAGGCTCAAGTATTTTTCTTTAAAGGAAAACCATATGACATTACTAGACTTGACTACTGCAAAAGGTATTTTTAAAGATCAGCAGAGGTACATACTAAATCTTAAAATGGTAAACTTTAAATGTTATACAAGATAAAAATATATATTGAATATTCTTCTGTATTGAAATATCTATTTTTCGAATAAGAGATTATGTTTATAACATTTTAATATAAAATAGATTTAAGTCCAGAAATATATTTTGCCAATTTTCCTTTTACCCAAGTAGCTGAAATTGCTAGAAGTCAGTCGGGGGCGGGGGGGTGGGGGGGTGGGGGGGGGGAGAAGACACCGGAAGGGGAGAGCGGTGAGACATGCCGCTGGCTCCCCCTTTCTCCAAATGTGCCACTCACAAAGTCTGACTAAATAAGTATGCTCTTTTCTTATCATTTAGGTCATGAAATACAGAGTTTTTAAACCAAAGTATCTGTAGAAATTAGTTTTTATGGTGTAAACACATCATTGTAAAATATACCTGGTGATGTGCTTCAGAGAAATTAACTTTTATAGCAGGCTCTAGGTTTTAAATTTTGTAGTGAATGAAATACTTGACAGAATTATCTAGGGTATAATACTTGACACTCACATGCATGAAGACACATGTACGCATGTGTATGTCAACACATGTGGGGTCGAGGACAGTGTCCCTGCTGTCCCTTGGATGCTTTCTATCTGGTGTGTGAGACAAGGCTCTCCTACCAGAGACTCAGAAGGACCAGCCTCTGCCTGCCCAGCACTGCCATTGTGCGTGGTTCTTGTATTCAAGCTGTTTCCATAGTCTCCCTTGCCCTTTTGTTTTGAGATGGAGTCTTGCTGTGTGGCCCACGTTGTCCTGGAGTTCCTAGGCACATAAGCCCCTTGCCTCAGCCTCCCTAAGTAGATGGGTCTATAAGCATGTGCCCCTGTTACTGGCTTTAGGGTAGCATCTTTTAATTAGTAACAATTTAAAAAATATATATCAATATATGTTTATTAAATGAACTGTAAATATTGTTGAACATTCTTTTTTGTGAATTTTTGAGTACAATTCCCTGCTGCCATCCCCACCTTGAATTGTTTCTGTAGTAGTTCCTGTTCCAGATTGGAAATAAGAAAAAGGAATTTGAGTTGTGCTATAAACCAGCTTCTCATTTAAAGGAAGACATTAATTTGGTTTTATAGCCAAAACATAATTCTGTCGTCATGAATATTAAGGAAAATAACATCTGTTTTTTAAGCTCTTTTAGTGATCAAACCTTAATGGAGGACTGGGGATATGGCTCAAGTAGATACCGGATGCCCTGGTGTGTGGAGGGCCAGGCCTCAGTGCTAGCACAGAACAGTGCCTAATGGAGCCTGAGGCGGCTGGCACATGCCAGTGCTGCGGGCACACGCCTGTGATCCCGGCATTTGGGAGGTGAGGTTGGAGGATCGAGTTTGAAGTCAGCTGTGGTGTCATAGTAAGTACAAGGCCAGCGGGAGCTTCATAGTAAGACTCCAGAACAGAAAAGCAAGGTCTCAGGATAGCTCACTGCCCAGCATGTAGAAGACCTCTGTTCTGATCTCATAATTCCATGGGTGGGAGCAAAAATGAAATCTCGGTATTTGATAAGAGAGCTTGAGAAAAAGAAAAATTAGCAGATACCTGAGGTGATTTTTGGTAAGATGCTCACCTCAGTAATGATAGCCACGGTGAAGGCCATGCTGGGAAGTAACATTCCCTTGGATTGGTTTGTTATGGTTGTATTGTGTTGACTTTACCTGTCTTTATAGCAGCATCTTGTTTTGTTCTTGTTTGTGAAAAGATGGTTGTAAGGGGCTGGAAAGATGGTTCACTGCTGAGAGAACTTACTGTGCAACCATGAATTCCTGAGTTCAGATCCCATCACCCATGTAACGAGAAGGGTGGGGCCCCGTGCCTCCAGCTCCCTGGGGCAGAAGCAGGAGGGTGTCTGGGGCCGACTGCGGCCCGGGCCGGCCGAGCAGAGAAAGAAGTGAAAAAGCTCAACTTCCAGATTCAGGGAGAGACCTGGCCACAAATCACGTGGCCAGGAGTGACAGGGGATGCCAGCCACCCACTTCTGTCCTCCGTGTGCATGTCACAGGCGTGCTTACCTATGTCTATTCACTGCATGCACTCCACACGTAAACACACACAGCCCACAAGTAAACACACACACCACATATAAATAAACACCCCACACATAAACACCCCCATGTAAATACACACACCACACATAAACACATACACACCCCACACATAAACATACACTCCACACATAAACACACACACACCCCACACATAAACACCCCCCACATAAACACATACACACCCCACACATAAACACCCCCCATGTAAACACACATACAAACACATACACACACAAACACAACCCACATGTAAACACATACACCCCACACATAAACACACCCCACACACATAAACACACACCACATATAAACACACACACCCCACATGTAAACACACACACACACACCCTACACATAAACACATACCCCACACATAAACACAGGCATGCACATTTGCACACACACACATACAACCAATTATGAGTTTTGATCTGCTTTCTAGTATAATGTGTTTATTTTTAAAAGATTAACGAGAAAAAGTCAACTGTATATATTATTAGGTATATATACATATATATTATTAGGTATACAGTTATACTCTAGAAGTCTTGTGAATTCGCTATAGACTTAATGCTTGAGAAAGAACATACTTGTATATATATTATGGCTGAAATGTTTTTTAATCCATTATTTGATGAGAATACACTGCCTTTGTGTGTGTGTGTGTCCATGATAGTTCATGTGGTGCGTATGTGTGTTCAGGGTCATGTGTGTGTAGTGCATATGTGAGGCTAGAGGTTGTGCTCGGTGTCGTCAGCCGCTCTCTACCTTACGTTACGTTTCGAGGCAGGGTCTCTCACTAACTTAGAGTTCACAGACTACGCTTTCTCAGAACTAAGTGCTGGGATTAGAGGTGGGCATTCAGCTGCGTGCTGGGAGCAGAACTACAGTCCAAGCTTCAGCAGCAGATGCTTTATCTGTTGAACCGTCTCGCCAGCCCAAGAATTAGGACAACTGTCATAAATTATGAATCATCTAATGCCAAGGGATGTGCTATAAGTCTAACCCTGGAACAAAGTGCTGTGTGCACTTACCGGGAACAGGTTAGAAACTCAGCAGATCCTGTGTTTCAGTTCTAAGATGGTTTTATAGAGTCAAACATAGATTTGAGAATCTTCTTTTCTCCCCGACTTATGCAGTTGTTTTAACTCTATCCAAGGCTCTGGAAAGTTCAGGCTCACTTTATAAAACACCAGCAGGGACACTTGCTGGCTAAGTGAGTCTAATGTAGGCAACCTTTTCTGTACTTACCCTCCCTGTCCACCGTATCATTGTCCTATCACGACGGCATAACTTCCCTGAGCATAATTACTGATTATAGCTGAACCCCGTGCACCATTGCAAGTCCTGGTGAACGAACCCAAGAGCACATGTCCTCAGGAACATTCTGTCACTCTGCTGAAGGGCAGGGCAGTGCGACAGTGAGAAACGTGCTGTTAAGGGGAGGCTACCTGGCAATGGCTACGTCATTTATATGGGTCATTTATTTTCCTTTGTCTCTTTAAAACAACTTTTTGTTTGCTTTTTGTTTTCCAAAACAAAGTTTCTCTATGTTGTCCTGAATCTCTTTCCAGGATGGCCTGGAAGTCAGAGGCGTGTACTGTCTGCCTGGGCAAAGCCACTGTGTTTTAATTTCACCTGTGCCAGTGTGATTGATAGGTCAGTCTCTGTTTTCCTAAGTGAGTTCTTGAACCTCCCTAAGGTTCATAAGTGGGCTTTAGTGTCTAAGGCCCTATAATGCTTTGGCCTGTTAGTGTAATTATATAACTAGGTACTTCATACACTGGTGGAAGAGTTGCTTTGAAAGCTGATATTATGCTTTAGGAAGAACTTATAAAAGTGAATTAAAAATTACAGTCAAATCTGGAGTCAAATCCTACATAGACCTATAAGAGATAGAAAAAATTAGATTGAGAACATTTTGGATTCACAATACATTTCTGTTGTCTTTGTTTCATTTAAAATAAATCAAAATTCACTGATGTTATATTGTGGGTGTTGGTTATGTTTAGGGAACAAAAAATTAACAACACTAAGCTCAAGAAACCGTGTAAAGCACTAATGAAACCCACTAACAGGCGCTGAGCACCGTCACTTTTGTTGCCGGTGTTCTCCATCTGTGCCCACGTCCCTCTCCCAGTTGGTCACCTACAAGGGATTCTGTTGTGAATATTGTCATAACCAAGCTCACCTCATGACCCGTGTCTGTATTACCAATGAGGCCCAAAGTCAGTAAGTTTGCTCTACCTAACATCTAATGAGACATTCCTGACTTTGAAATTAACACAGGGAGCAGTTTCATCCATGTATTCAGCAGGAAGTAGTCACGGGCCATGTAGTGTCCAGCACTGTCCAGGCACTGGAACTAAAGCGGCCTATGAAGCAGGCAGAAGCAGCTATGAAGCAGTTCCTCATTCTTATAAAGTAGAGAGAAAGAATAAAACTTAGTGAAACTTAAGTGATCAAAAGAACAGATGTTAAACATAAATATATAGTATATTGTGTTAATGAGTCTCATTATTTAAAGGCTTCCAAAAAGAGTTATAGTATTCTTATCAATTAAAATATTTTAATAAGAAAGCTGATAATGTATTTTATAAGATGGGAAATTTTGGGATGTTGCATAAATCTTTTCCTGAGTTGTAGCTCCCCCTAGTGGTGAGTGATAGAATTGACCAAACTGGAAAAGTTATTTCTGTAGGTAAGTTATCTTGAAGCATCTCTGTCTGTCTATGCATAAGCTTACATTTTAAATTGCATCAACGTTTTATATAAAATATTTAGTGAAAGTGCTAAGTTCTGTTGTAAAATATAGATTTTGTTTACAAGTCAGTTAATATATTTTCCTGATACTTACTGAAAGGCAGTATCAGAAAAAGAAACTAAAAATCCTTTTGCCTTTAAAGTGTTTCAAGACTTAATGAGGTCTTAAAGTAGTATCATTGAGAATGGTTTCTCTCTTGTTGTTGCTTTTAGTTTTTTGAAACAGTCTGTTAGTCTATATTTTAATCTTACCTTGAACTCATGGCAATCCTCCTGTCTGGTCTTCCTGCATGCTGAAATTCCAGGTATAGGCTACCATTCCTGGCTATAAAACTTTTACTAGATACTAAATATCCCAATAAAATAAAGAAGTCTCAAATATATCACCCTTACATGTCTGCTGGGAACGCCGCCCCCCCCCTCCCCGCCCCTAGCAGGTACTCTGTAGACTGCTTTATGGACATATCTCATTCTCTTGTTGCAGATCCGTCTAATCATTATGGGTTAGACCTGTAGCCCACTTTAAACATATTGACACCTAGAGAGGGTGAAGGATCTGTTGAGAGTTATATAATTAACAAGTTAGGATCTCATTCAGTCTCATTTTTCTCCGGGGTTTTTCTTAATGCCTGATTCAGTAACTGCCTTCCTGAATGATAGAGGCCATAGGTAATCTGGGGTGAGAGTGGGTGGGTATTTGATTTGGTAAATGTTGGCTGTATAGATATGAGGGTCTAGGACCTGATTTGGGTCCCTAGAACCCTGGGAAAATAGGGTGTGCAGCATGTGCCTGGTGCCTGCCTGCAGTGCCCGGTGCCCGGCAGGTAGACAAAAGCTGACCACTAGAGCTCTCTGGACAGACTACGAGCCCTGGATTCAGTGAGAGACCTTGTCTCTATAAATAAGGGGGAGAACGACCGAGGAGGATGCTCGCTTTTGACCTCTGGTCTCCACGTGCAAGCAAATGAAAACATACCATAAACTCCTATCTGCATACAAACATGCTAAAGTAAGTAGAGATTGAAAACTCAGAGGGCTTTTTAATTGACCTTTTTTAGCAGTAGATCTGTGAGGAAGTATATATATTAGATTTTAAAAGGTAGGCTTTTAATATTTATATTAGGCTCAGAAACTATTTTGGAGTGATTAGTATGAAATGGAGTTTTGGGGATTTATCACTCATAGAAATTCATTTTTCCTTGAGGTAAGATTTTCATATGTAAATGAGGTTAATTTTTATTTCTGGTCACAAAAATTCCCAATTTTATATTTCTGAGTTTGCTTCTTTAGACTGAAAAACTACTTGTGTACAGACAAAACTTTACAGGCAAGTTTGCCACAAGCTGTGACATGTGATTTAAATTGTTTTCGTTAATGTCATTTAAGACAGAATCTCTCTACATGGTCCTGGCTGTCCTAGAACTCACTATATAGATCAGGCTGACCTTCAACTCACAGAGCTTCTCCAGCCTCTGTCTCCTGAATGCTGGGGTCAAAGGCCTGCACTGCCATGCCCAGCTTGTGATTTAATGTTTAGAGTGTCTGTGTATTCAATTATAGAGTGCTGGGGTTGAAAAAACATATAAAGCATCTGACCTTCTATGAAGGTGCGTGTGCGTATACACACACATACACACACATATATAAAACTTCCTCTTCTTGAGAGCTCAAAAAGCAAAAGAACTAGATTTCTAAAGTAATAATTTAAAATTAAAAATTTTCTATTTCTTTTATTTATGTGTTCCATAATTTTTTGGCCTTATCTTTAACCTGAAGAGTTGAAGTCTCACTAAGATTTTCACCTTTTGGCTACATCTGTATCCTTGTAAATTAAGAGGTGGCTTCTAATACGTGTGCTGAGAACTTTTACTGTCTCTCACTGTGCCTTTTGTGTGACCATTCACAATGCAACACTCACGTACTTCAGAGGAGAACCAGACTTGTCTTCATTTGGATTATCTGAGCTCATTTATCTGTTCCTAGTGGAATGAGAAATGCCTGGTTCAGCTCAGGGTCCATTGTAGTCTGTCATGAGTGCTTTGTCGGGGCACTTTTTCAAGAATAAAAACAGTTTGGACACTTTCTTTATGACCCAACTAAACTCAGATGTAATATATTTGAACATACGGGTTTTAGTTTTAGATAGCTAAATGTTTT
The DNA here is from genome assembly GCF_947179515.1 of Apodemus sylvaticus. Lineage (NCBI taxonomy): Eukaryota > Metazoa > Chordata > Mammalia > Rodentia > Muridae > Apodemus > Apodemus sylvaticus. The sequence goes on along the minus strand of NC_067482.1, from coordinate 97,315,213 downwards.
TGTTCTTTTGATGTCAGTGCTTTTTGAATGAACTGAAAAAAATGTGTAATGATAAGCCAATCTAGGTTGAATTCACTCATTTAATATGCGCTTTCTGTTCACCCAGACATGATTTTCCCTAATACTTATTTTTTCTATGAAATTGGGACAGTCACACGTCTACAGTGTCTCACATTGCTAGCTGGAGAGTGGATTTTCTTGGGATAAAACAGCTTTAGGCATAGGGTAGCTGGTTCTCCGGCAGCTTGTTAACAAGGGATTGCAGGAAAAAGATACTCATGAATATTAAAGAATAGTAAAGATGGGAGACGCCAGGGAAGACTTCCTGGAGTAAGTGGCTACAGAGTTCAACTTTCAAGAAAAAAAATGTCAGGCAAATGACATTCTAAGCAAAGGGAAGAAGATTCAGCAAAGAAAGGGCAAAAGTTCCGAAGGGGGAAGATAATTGGTAAAAAACCAAAGCAACAGAGAGAAAATAGCTCTCCAGTTAGTGTGTGTATGTGTGTGTGTGTGTGTGTGTGTGTGTGTGAGTGAGAGAGAGAGAGAGACAAAGACAGAGAGAGACAGAGACAGAGAGAGACTGTTAAACCATGAATTTAGTGGCAGACATGTAATTAACCCAGTTCTGTGTCCACCACAGAGGTTAGTGGGGGAATCAGAAGTGTCCCTCCAGGCTGTGATAAGGGAGGCGGCTCCTTAATACTGTGTTTAGTTTTGTTTTAACGGCAGTTACCTCCTGAAATTTATTTTAATGGGTAGGATGGGATATTAATTATGGCTTCACTGTAGCCTTGATTCTGGACACTCAGCATGCACACACCTTGCTGCATGCACCACAGTGTGCTGCGCCAGCCCGTGCTGCCCAGAGCACCTTCGAACTGCAGTATTTCTACTGTCACTGCAGTCACTGCTTCTAATGAAACATGATAGCATAATTCAGAAAACATTTTAGATATTTTACTAACATTCCTTAGTATGAAATATCAAATTAGTATATCTTTGAATTGCATTGTTAATAGGATACTTTATTTTAAACAACATTGTTGGAGTTTCTAACCTGAGTTTTATTTAAAAATTTTTTTCATTGACTTTTCCTTGGAATTTTCAACAATATCTGAAATGACTGTACATATTTTTATCTTTTGTACTGCATATTGTGTGAGATAGTGCTCTCATCATTAGGAATTATGAATCAAAATACCTCTTTTATTAGATATTTGCTTCATTTACATTTCAAATGGTATCTTCTTTTCTCCTTACCCCTCTGAAAACCCCCTATCCCATCCCCCCTTCCCCTGCTTACCAACCCCTACCCCCCCTACACTTTCCTGACTTGGCATTCCCCTACACTGGGGCATCGAGCCTTCACAGGAACAAGGGCCTCCGCTCTCAACATATGTAGTTGGAGCCATGGGTCCCTCCATGTGTACTCTTTGGTTGGTGGTTTAGTCCCTGGGAACTGTGGGGGTACTGGTTAGTACATATTATTGTTCCTCCTATGTCACTGCAAACCTCTTCAGCTCCTTGGGTCCTTTCTCTAGCTCCTCCATTGGGGACCCTATGCTCAGTCCATTGGTTGGCTGTGAGCCATGGGTATTCTGATCCTCCTTTTAAGAAGGACCAAAGTATTCATACTTTGGTCTTCTTTCTTCTTGAGCTTCATGTGGTCTGTGAATTGTATCTTGGGTGTTCTGAGCTTCTGGGCTAATATCTACTTATTAGTGAGTACATACCATGTATGTTCTTTTGTGATTGGGTTATCTCACTCAGGATGATATTTTCTACTTCTATCCATTTGCTTAAGAATTTCATGAATTCATTGTTTTTAAAAGCTGAGTAGTATTCCATTGTATAAATGTACTACATTTTCTGTATCCATTCCTCTGTTGAGGGGCATCTGGGTTCTTTCCAGCTTCTGGTTATTATAAATAAGACTGCTATGAACATAGTGGAGCATGTGTCCTTATTACATTAGAGCATCTTCTGGGTATATGTCCAGGAGTGGTATAGCTGGGTCCTCAGGTAGTACTATGCCCAATTATCTGAGGAATTGCCAAACTGATTTCCAGAGTAGTTTTACCAGCTCGCAATCCCACCAATAATGGAGGAATGTTCCTTTTTCCCTACATCCTCTCTAGCATCTGCTGTCCCCTGAGTTTTTGATCTTAGCCATTCTGAATGGTGTGAGGTGGAATCTCAGGGTTGTTTTGATTTACATTTCCCTGATGATTAAGGATGTTGAACATTGTGATTTTCAGCCATCTGGTATTCCTCAGTAGAAAGTTCTTTGTTTAGCTCTGTGCTCCATTTTTAATAGGGTTATTTGTTTCTCTGGACTCTAACTTCTTGAGTTCTTTGTATATATTGGATATTAGCCCTCTGTCGGATGTAGGATGTAAAGATCTTTTCCTAATCTGTTGGTTGCTGTTTTGTCTTATTGACAGTGTCCTTTGCCTTATGGAAGCTTTACAATTTTATGATCTTAGAACATAAGCTATTGGTGTTCTGTTCAGGAAAATTTCCCGTGTCCATGTGCTCCAGGCTCTTCTGCACTTTCTCTTCTATTAGTTTTAGTGCATCTGGTTTTATGTGGAGATCCTTGATCCACTTGGACTTGAGCTTTGTACAGGGACATAAGAATGGATCAATTTGCTTTTTTCTGCATGTTGACTACCGGTCGAACCAATACCATTTGTTGAAAATGCTGTCTTTTCCCCCACTGGATGGTTTTAGGTCCTTTGTCAAAGATCAAGAGACCATAGGTGTTTCTGTTTGTTTCTGGGTCTTCAACTCTATTTCATTGTACCAATACCGTGCAGTTTTTATCACTAGTGCTCTGTAGTATAGCTTGAGGTCAGGGATGGTAATTCCACCAGAGGTTCTTTTATTGTTGAGAATAATTTTTGCTATCCTGGGTCTTTTGTTATTGCAGATAAATTGCTCTAACTCTATGAAGAATTGAGTTGGAATTTTAATAGGAATTGCATTTAATCTGTAGATTGCTTTAGGCAAGATGGCCATTTTTACTACATTAACCCTGCAAATCCATGAGCTTGGGAGATCTTTCCATCCTCTGAGATCTTCAATTTCTTTCTTCAGAGACTTGAAGTTCTTGTCATACAGATCTTTCACTTACTTGGTTGGACTCAGACCAAAGTATTTTATATTATTTGTGACTATTGTAAAGGGTGTCATCTACCTTATTTGTTTCTCAGCCTCTTTATTGTTTGAGTATAGGAAGGCTACTGATTTATTTGAGTTAATTTTGTATCCAGCCACTTTGGTGAAGTTGTTTATCAGGTTTAGGAGTTCTCTGGTGGAATTTTTGGGGTCACTTAAGTAGACTTAAGTATATCATCTGAAAATAGTGATATTTTGACTTCTTCCTTTCCAATTTGTATTCCTTTGACCTCCTTTTATTGTCCAATTGCTCTGGCTAGGACTTCGAGTACTATATTGAATAGGTAGGGAGAGAGTGGACAGCCTTGTCTAGTCCCAGATTTCATGGAATTGAGTCCAGTTTCTCTCCATTTAGTTTAATATTGGCTACTGGTTTGCTGTATATTGCTTTTCCTATGTTTAGGTGTGGACCTTGAATTCCTGATTGTTCCATGACTTTTATCACATGAAAGGGTATTAGATTTTGCCAAATGCTTTCTCAGCATCTAATGAAATGGTCATGCCATTTTTTCTTCTTTGAATTTCTTTATATAGTGGGTGACATTGATGGATTTCTGTATATTGAACCATCCCTGCATCCCTGGGATGAAGCCAACTTGATCATGGTGGATGATCATTTTGATGTGTTCTTGGATTCCATTGGCAAGAATTTTATTGAGTATTTTTGCATTGATATTCATAAGGGAAATTGGCCTAAAGTTCTCTTTCTTTGTTTGGTCTTTGTGTGGTTTAGGTATCAGAGTAATTGTGGCTTCATAGAATGAATTGGGTAGTGTTCCTTGTGTTTTCTATTTTGTGGCATAGTTTGAAGAGTATTGGTATTAGGTCTTCTTGAAGGTCTGATAGAACTCTGAACTAAACCCATCTGGTTCTGGGCTTTGTTTGGGAGACTTTTAATGACTGTTGCTATTTCTTTAGGGGTTATGGGACTGTTCAGATCATTTATCTGATCCTGATTTAACTTTGGTACCTGGTATCTGTTTAGAATATACTTCATTTCATCTAGATTTTCGAGTTTTGTTGAGTATAGGCTTTTGGAGTAGGATTTGATGAGTTTTTGGATTTCCTTAGTATCTGTTGTTAGGTTTCCCTTTTCATTTCTGATTTTGTTGATTTGGATACTGTCTCTGTGCCCTCTGGTTAGTCTGGCTAATGGTTTATCTATCTTGTTGGTTTTTTTTTTTTTCAAAGAACCAGCTCCTGCTTGTGTTGATTCTTTGTATAGTTCTTTTTGTTTCTACTTGATTGATTTCAGCCCTGAGTTTGATGATTTCCTGCCATCTACTCCTCTTGGCTGTATTTGCTTCTTTTTGTTCTAGAGCCTTCAGATGTGCTGTCAAGGTGTTAGTGTGTGTTCTTTCCAGTTTCTCTTTGGAGGCATTAAGAGCTATGAGTTTTCCTCTCAGCCCTGCTTTCAGTGTGTCCCATAAGTTTGGGCATATTGTGCCTTCATTTTCATTAAATTCTAAAAAGTCTTCAATTTCTTTCTTTCTTTTTTCCTTGACCAAGTTATGGTTGAGTAGAATGTTGTTCAGTTTCCATGTGTATGTGGGCTTTTTGTTATTTTTGTTGTTATTGAAGACCAGCCTTAGTCCATGGTGATCTGATAGGGGGCATGGAATTATTTCATTCTTCTTAATATCTGTTGAGGTCTCTCTCTCTCTCTCTCTCTCTCTCTCTCTCTCTCTCTCTCTCTCTCTCTCTCTTTTAAGGTTTATTTATTTAATGTGAGCACACTGTCAATGTCTTCAGACACCAGAAGAGGGCATCATATCTCATTACAGATGGGGTTGAACTCGGACCTCTGGAAGAGCAGTCAGTGCTCTTAACTGCTGAGCCATCTCTCCAGCCCTGTTGAGGTCTTTTTTGTGACCGATTATATGGTCAGTTTTGGAGAAGGTATCATGAGGTGCTGAGAAGAAGGTATATCTATAGATATCTGTTAAGTCCTTTTGGTTCATAACTTCTGTTAGTTTCACTGCATCTTTGTTTCTGTTTCCATGATCTGTCCATTGATGAGAGTGGGATGTTGAAGTCTTCCATTATTATTGTGTGGGGTGCAATATGTGCTTTGAGCTAGTAAAGTTTCATTTATGAATGTGGTTGCCCTTGCATTTGGAGCACAGATGTTCAGAATTGTGAGTTCATCTTGTAGATTTTTCCTTTGAGCATGAAGCGTCCTTCCTTATCCTTTTTGATAACTTTAGGTTGAAAGTGTATTTTATTCTATATTAGAATGGCTACACCAGCTTTTTTCCTAGGACCACTTGCTTGGAAGATTGTTTTCCAGCCTTTTACTCTAAGGTGGTGTCTGTCTTTGTGCCTGAGGTGAGTTTCCTGCATGCAGCAGAGTGTTGGGTCCTGTTTATGTATCTAGTCTGCTAGTCTGTGTCTTTTTATTAGAGAGTTGAGTCCATTGATGTTAAGAGATACTAAGGAAAAGTGATTGTTGCCTCCTGTAATTTTTGTTTTTAGAGTGGAGTTATGTTTATGTGGGTCTCTTCATTTTGGTTTATTAAAAGAAGATTATTTTCTTGCTTTTTCTAGGGTGTAGTTTCCCTCCTTTTGTTGGTGTTTTCCATTCATTATCCTTTATAGGGCTGGATTTGTGGGAAGATACTATGTAAATTTGTTTCTGTTATGGAATACCTTGGTTTCTCCATCTATGGTAATTGAGAGTTTTGCTGTGTATAGTAGCCTGGATTGGCATTTGTGTTCCCTTAGGGTCTGTATGACATCTGTCCAGAATCTTCTGCCTTTCATAGTCTCTGGCGAGAAGTCTGGTATAATTCCGATAGGTTTGCCTTTATATGTTACTTGACCTTTTTCCCTTACTGTTTTTAATATTCTTCCTTTGTTTTGTGCATTTTGCATTTTGACTATAATGTGATGGGAAGGATTTCTTTTCTGGTCCATTGTATATGGAGTTCTGTAGGCTTCTTATATGTTTATGGGCATCTCTTTCTTTAGGTTAGGGAAGTTTTCTTCTATAATTTTGTTGAAGACATTTTCTGGCTCTTTAAGCTGGAGATCTTTGTTCTCTTCTATACCTATAATCCTTAGGTTTGGTCTTCTCATTGTGGCCTGGATTTCCTGGATGTTTTGGGTTAGGAGCTTTTTGCATTTTGCATTTTCTTTGACTGTTGTGTCAATGTTTTCTATGGTATCTTCTGCACCTTAGATCCTCTCTTCTATCTCTTGTATTCTGTTGTTGATGCTTGCATCTATGACTCCTGACTTCTTTCCTAGGGTTTCTATATCCAGAGTTGTTTCTCTTTGTGATTTCTTTATTGTTTCTACTTCTATTTTTAGATCCTGGATGGTTTTGTTCAATTCCTTCACCTCTTCAGTTGTGTTTTCCTATATTTCTTTAAGGGAGTTATTTATGTCCTTCTTGAAGTCCTCTATCAGCATCATGAGCTGTGATTTTAAATCCAAATCTTGCTTTTCCAGTGTGTTGGGGCTATCCAGGACTTGGTGTTGTAGAACTGGGTTTGGATGATACCATGTCATGTTGGTTTCTGTTGGCAATGTTTTTGCGTTTGCCTTTTGCCATCTGGTTATCTCTGGTGTTAGTTGGCTCTGCTGTCTCTGGCTGGAGCTTGTCCCTCTTGTGGGCCTGCGAGCCTGTCTCAGCACCCGTGGGAGACCAGCTCTCCACTGGCATAGAGGGCTGTGGCTCAGCCTAGCTCCTGGGTTCAGATGGAGCCGGGAAGGACCCTGTCCCAGATGCTCTGTGAGTCCTGTGCTCCCTGAGCTCCCTGAGCTCCTGGCCACACCCACCTTGGACCCAAAATATCTTTTCAACTTTGAAAAATGTTGAAGATGCTTTTACATCCTATAGTCTAAATTATTAAGCTGGTTTAATTTTTATTTTAAAGGCAAAAAAGCATTATCAGTGTTATTAGTATTCAAATTTGCTTTAACTCTTTAGTACATGGTAAAGTCAAATATGTGTCAAAGTCTTTAATAGAAAAAACAATTTAATGGTTTATTCCACAGTTAATGTTTGATTTGTATACCTAGTTTTATATACCTACATTCCTGGGATCAGGCAAAATTTTCTTGGGTAAAAAGTTGAAGAAACCCTGTCCTACCTTCACTGTCCCCAGGCCTAGTTGACAGCCCCTCCCACTTTTCTTTGCTCTACCAAATTGTGGAAAGTGAATCTCAGAAACTGTAGCTTCCCTATCTCCTCCCTGCATACAAGGCTACTGCACATGCTCAGCCCAAGTCGCAGGCACAGCACAAGTGGTCCACATTACACACATTTGTGTTGCTGTTGTGATCATACCTTCCTTTCAGTTGATCTCTCTGACCTACTAGGCTGAAGGTTCAGGCTCAGCCATTGTGAATCTTTAGAAGTGACTTGGTACTGCTGACCAGGGGTCACTTCTCTTTGTTTGGGGTGTTTCTCTTTGTTCTTATTTCTCCATGGGAGGGGGGGAACGGTAGCATTAGAAGCAGCAAAGCTTTCTCTTAACTCTCAGCATGAAATTTCTGCATTTAGGATAGAAAGCTTGTAGTTGACACAGGCTTTCCTGGTCTTTTAATGATGTCAACGTCATGATGGTGTGTGTGGTGACGACAGGTAGATTAGAGAGAACATGACTGAGAGTTGCATAGAGCTTTGTGAGCCTGCTTATTCTGGTTTTGGTTAGGCTTCAACCAAAGCCCATATCTGTATTCCCGGCCCTCAGTTTCCCTCAGGTTTCCTGTTTTGCATGTGTGTGGGTATGTAGACACACATGTGCTGGTACATGTGGATGCAGAATTGATGCCAAGTATCATCTTCAGTCACTGTCTGCCTATGTACTGAGGTGCAAAGTCTTTCATTTGGAACCAGAGCTTGCTGGTTTGGCTAGTTGAGGTAGTCAACTTGCCCTGAAGATGCCATCTTTGCTTTTCAAAGGCTTGAACGATAGATACATGGGCCACCCAGTTCCTGGCTTCTAGTAGGAGAGGCAACCACGTACTCACTGAGCAGTCCCCCTCCACCCGCCACACATACACACACACACACACACACACACACACACACACACACACACACTTCTTGGAGAAAGGGTGCTTTTAAAAAAATGCATCCTTAGCTTTAGAGTTCCTTTGGCTGAGAATATGCTCACACCGAGCCTTTGGCACTCTAAGAATCTGTGCACCTCCGTCTGCCTGTTACTGCTTCATCTTCTCCAATTCTAGTTTTTATGACAGAAAACCGAGACTATACATACTAATCAGGTAACATGGTGCTTTGATACATGCATGCATTATACTTTGTTTAAATTAGATTAAATAGGTCTGCCTAAAGATCAATTCTTCGAGATAGACTTTCTAAATCCTCGCTGCTGGCTCCTGCAGTGAGCACCAGGTTGTTCCCATGGTCAGTCAACCTGTGGCCCACGTGCAGCTGTGAACGCTGTCTCCCAGCATTCCACTTTCCTTCCTGTCTACTGTCCATCATTTTTTGTTAGTTGTTTACTGGCTTTGTTAGGTTATAATAATGGAAATAAAGTTATCATTTCAGATCCCACACTCCAGAATTCCTGATGTGGAAAGGAGACTGAGCATCAGAAGGGAATTGCATCATATTTACTTACATTATAAAAGGACATTAAAATAGTAACCAAGAAGTACATGCCATATCATGTAATTCACATATCAGTTTAATATGTAAAATCCCCAAGATATCAGATTTAAGGATGCTTGTAGCAGTAAGGCACTATTAATACAATGTAAGTGCTTTGGAGTTGGAATTATCCAAGTTTTGTCTTAGTTCATTGTGTAGGGATTCATCTCTAGTGATAGTAATTGTTTCTTACATATAAATATATAAAATTCATTATATTAACACGCTAGTATCCATGATTATTCATTTCATGAGCTTTTATTAAAATGGATACAAAGTAGCAGATAATTGCTAATTCATGAAGCTTCAATAATGGAAAAGATGTCTCTAGGTATTTTGCCATCTGGGCAGAGAAAAATAGGCAAGGTCTAAGATTAAGTTTAGGGTGCTGGCTTCCTGCCGCCATTTGCACCAAGGAGCTGGGAGACTCCACAGTCTTCTGTGCACAGCCCACCAGGAGAGGGTGATTGCCCAGCAGCGCTTCTGAGCCCAGAGGTGAGATCTTCACCTTCTGTCTGGAGGGAACCAGCTAGGAGCACACAGGGCCTAAGATCAGTGGAGCAGCTGGGACAGAAGTCTTCCTGCTGCCATTTGTACCAGGGATCCTGGAGACTCCACAGCCTTCTGTGCATAGCCCGCCAGGAGAGAGAGATCTCCCAGCAGTGCTTTCACTTTTAAGCTCAGAGGAGTAAGGACACAGGCTTACAGGCCCACAGGAGGAACAAACTCCAGCCAGAGACAAGAATACCAACTAGCACCAGATGGCGAAAGGCAAGCACAAGACTCCTACCAACAGAAACCAAGGCCACATGGCAACATCAGAACCCAGTTCTCCCACCACAGCATGTCCTGGATACCCCAACACACCGGAAAAACAAGAGTTGGATTTAAAAATCATATCTCATGATACTGATAGAGGGCTTCAAGAAAGACTTAAATAACTCCCTTAAAGAAATACAGGAGAACATTGGTCAACAGGTAAAAGCCCTTAAAGAGGAAACACAAAAATCCCTTAAAGAAATACAGGAGATCATGGGTCAACAGGCAGAAGCCCTTAAGAAAAAAGGCAAAACTCCCTTTAAAAATTACAGGAAAATGCAAACAATCAAGTGAAGGAACTGAACAAAACCATCTAGGTTCTAAAAGTGGAAGTAGAAACAATAAAGAAATCACAAAGTGAGACATCTCAGGAGATAGAAAACCTTGGAAAGAATTTAGGAGTCATAGATGCAAGCATCAACAACAGAATACAAGAGATAGAAGAAAGAACCTCAGGTGCTGAAGATACCATAGAAAACATTAACTCAACAGTCAAAGAAAATGCAAAATGCATAAAGCTGGTAACCCAAAACATCCAGGAACTCCAGGACACAATAAGAAGACCAAACCTAAGGATTATAGACGAGAGCAAGGATTTATATCTTAAAGGCCCAGAAAATATCTTCAACAAAATTGTAGAAGAAAACTTCCCTAACCTAGAGAAAGAGATGTCCATGAACATACAAGAAGCCTTCAGAACTCCAAACAGACTGGACCAGAACAGAAACTCCTCTTGGCACACAATAAACAAAACACCAAATTCACTAAACAAAGAAAGAATATTAAAAGGAGTAGGGGAAAAAGGGCAAGTAACTTATAAAGGCAGACCTATCAGAATCACACCAGATTTCTCACGAGAGATGATGAAAGTTAGAAGATCCTGGGCAGACCTATTTTATCAGAAATGTTTTCAATGTAAATCTTTGATTTTATCACAAATGTTTCTAATTCTACCCTCAATTAATTTAGAAAGAGTTTTTATATATACCATTTTATATGTAAAATTTTCCATGAATTAGTCAATTTTAACATGTTTATTTATTTCTTGAATTTTACCAAAAATATTTTCCATGTAAATCTTCAATGTTATCTGAAAATGTTTATAATTCCACCTTTAATCAACTTAGAATTATCTTTATGCCTATCATTTTATCAGTCTTAGTCAGGGTTTCTATTCCTGCACAAACATCATGATCAAGAAGCAAGTTGGGCCCAGGATAGCTAAAACTATTCTCAGCAACAAAAGAAAATCTGGGGGAATCAGTATCCCTGACCTCAAGCAATACTACAGAGCAATAGTGTTAAAAACTGCATGGTATTGGTACAGTGACAGGCAGGAGGATCAATGGAACAGGATTGAAGATCCAGAAATGAACCCACACACCTATGGCCACTTGATCCTCGACAAAGAGGCTGAAAACATCCAATGGAAAAAAGATAGCCTTTTCAACAAATGGTGCTGGTTCAACTGGAGGGCAGCATGCAGAAGAATGCGAATTGATCCATCCTTGTCTCCTTGTACTAAGCTCAAATCCATAAGGATCAAGGACCTCCACATAAAGCCAGACACTCTGAAGCTAATAGAAAAGAAACTGGGGAAGACCCTTGAGGACATCGGTACAGGGAGAAAGTTTCTGAACAGAACACCAATAGCGTATGCTCTAAGAGCAAGAATTGACAAATGGGACCTCATAAGGTTACAGAGTTTCTGTAAGGCAAAGGACACCATCAAGAGGACAGATCGGCAACCAACAAATTGGGAAAAGATCTTCACCAATCCTACATCAGATAGAGGGCTAATATCCAATATATATAAAGAACTCAAGAAGTTAGACTCCAGAAAACCGAACAACCCTATTAAAAAATGGGGTACAGAGTTAAACAAAGAATTCTCACCTGAAGAACTTCGGATGGCGGAGAAGCATCTTAAAAAATGCTCAACTTCATTAGTCATTAGGGAAATGCAAATCAAAACAACCCTAAGATTTCATCTTACACCAGTCAGAATGGCTAAGATTAAAAATTCAGGAGACAGCAGGTGTTGGAGAGGGTGCGGAGAAAGAGGAACACTCCTCCACTGCTGGTGGGGTTGCAAATTGGTACAACCACTCTGGAAAGCAGTCTGGCGGTTCCTCCGAAAACTGGGCACCTCACTTCCAGAAGATCCTGCTATACCACTCCTGGGCATATACCCAGAGGATTCCCCACCATGTAATAAGGATACATGCTCTACTATGTTCATAGCAGCCCTATTTATAATTGCCAGATGCTGGAAAGAACCCAGGTATCCCTCAACAGAAGAGTGGATACAAAAAATGTGGTATATCTACACAATGGAGTACTATTCAGCCATTAGAAACAATGAATTCATGAAATTCTTAGGCAAATGGATGGAGCTAGAGAACATCATACTAAGTGAGGTAACCCAGACTCAAAAGGTGAATCATGGTATGCACTCACTAATAAGTGGTTATTAACCTAGAAAGCTGGAATACCCAAAACATAATCCACACATCAAATGAGATACAAGAAGAAAGCAGGAGTGGTCCCTGGTTCTGGAAAGACTCAGTGAAACAGTATTTGGCAAAACCAGAACGGGGAACTGGGAAGGGGTGGGAGGGAGGACAGGGGAAGAGAAGGGGGCTTACGGGACTTTCGGGGAGTGGGGGGGCTAGAAAAGGGGAAATCATTTGAAATGTAAATAAATTATATCGAATAAAAAAAAAAGAAAAAAAAAAAAAAAAAAAGAAGCAAGTTGGGGAGGAAAGGGTTTATTGAGCTTACACTTCCACATTGCAGTTCATCACTAAAGGAAGTCAGGACTGGAACTCAAGCAGGTCAGGAAGCAGGAGCTGATGCAGAGGCAGTGGAGGGATGTTTCTTACTGGCTTGCTCAGCCTGCTCTCTTATAGAACCCAAGAGCACCAGCCCAAAGGTAGTATCATCCACAAGGGGCCCTCCCCCTTGATCACTAATTGAGAAAATGCCCCACAGCTGGAGGCACTTCCCCAACTGAAGCTCCTTTCTCTGTGATAACTCCAGCCTGTGTCAAGTTGACATACAAAACTAGCCAGTACATTATCTATATAATTTCCATGATATTCTTTAATTTCAACATGGTTTTACTATATATTTCTTCAATTTTATCAGAAATATTTTCCATGTAAATCTTCAAGTTTATCAGAAAATGTTTATAATTCCACTTTCAATCAACTTAGGAATACTTTTATACATACCATTATTATATCCACATAACATTTTCCATCATAATCTTCAATTTTAACATGTTTTTGTACAATTTTATCAGAAATATTTTCCACATAAATCTTCAATTCTGTCACAAAATATTTCTATCCCATATCCATATCCCACTTTACTCTTTAATTTTCCATGAAAATTGTCAATTTTAACGTGTTCATCTGAAATATTTTCCATGTAAATCATTGTTTTTATTTCCCTTTACTTCCCTTTTCAGTAAATAAAAAAATATTTAAAAAAATTTAGTGTGCTGTATGTGCCCATATGAAGAATACCTAACCCAGGCTTGGCGAGGTAAGGGAGGCTTTCTGTTGAAAGTGATGTAAAGCAAATCCAAGGGATAAAAATTTCATAATCTTTATTTGTAACTTGAGAATGTAAGCTCTCCATGGAAAGTTATCTTGTTTGAAAGATTTCTTTGAAACTCCAAAATTTGATTGGACTGGAGATGAGGTTATTCTCGGTTTTTAACCCACTGAGCATAAATACCTTTTCATTCTGTTACAGAAATGCTAATATGTTTGATAATGGGAGCATGTTGTAGTGCTTAGATAGCCGCTGTATGGCCTTCCTGAAATGCTTTTCGAGGTGACACCTTTGACGGCTTCAGGGGACTGAGAACCTTGAGCAGAGGTCTGGAGGCAGCCCTGCCCAGAGCTCCCACATGCGGCCGCATGTTGTCCCAGAGGCTACCTGCCTGAAGGTTTCATGTGAGCAGTGTTGGTTTAAGGCAATGGTGGCTTATGGACGTTTAGTTGAATTGTACAGTAAAGAATTTAAAAATTTATTATATCACTACTATGAACCTAGTGATTTACTTGACAAACGTGATGGAAAGGAAAGAACTGTATGCGTGCATAGATGTGCTTGTGAATATGTGGGCACGTGCACTTTGTTTGTTTGTTTGTTTGTTTGTTTGTTTTAAGACAGGGTTTTTCAAGGTATCCCTGGCCCAGGCTGACCTTGAACACAGAGATTTACATGCCTCAGACTCTCCAGTGCTGGGACTAGAGGTGTGTACCACCTCATATGGCATGTGAAATTCACAGGTTGACATCTTGTGTCTTTTCTCAATTACTAGCATACCTTTTGAAACAGGGTCTTTCACTGAATTGAGAGCTCACTGTTGTGGCTACACTGGCTGTCCAGGGAGCCTCAGCGGTCCACCTGACTGTCTTCCACCCCAAGCCAACTCTGGGGTTATATGTATGCATTGCATTGCCACATCTGACCTATATATTGGTACTAAGGATTTTATTAGTCATGGTTCTCTAGAGAAGCAGAACTGATGGAATGAGTGTGTGTGTGTGTGTGTGTGTGTGTGCGCGTGCAAGCATGTGCATGCGTGAGGTTGGATGTCTCGGTTGGTCTTCAGTATTCATTGGAACTCCAAAGAAGCAGGCTCTAATGCCATGGAAAGAATGAATTTGCCATCAAGAGAGAGGGGAAGAACAGAAGCTTCCTTCTTCTTTGTCCTTATATAGGCTGCACCAAAGTGTGCTGCCCACCTCAAAAGATCTGGATTAAAAGTAGTCTTTACACTTCAAATTATTTAAGAAAAACCCATCACAGGTGTCTTCAGTGAAAGACCCTGTTGCAGAAGGTATGGTAGTAATTGAGAAGATACCAGATGCCAGCTTCTGAATTTCACATGCCGCATATACAAGTGTACACTTGAGTTTTAGTTAATTTCAGGTGTAGTCAAGCCATCACAGGATCCATACTTAAGTCATTGGGTATGCATAACAAACTGTCAACTAAGCCAACTCCTAGCCCCAACAATCAAGTTCTAAATTATTAGTGTGTATTCACTGTAAAGTATTTATACATGCATAACGTGTGCTTGCTCATAATGTAGTAACACCCCCTTTATTTCTTCTTTCTACTGCTCTTCCTAACCTCTTCCTCTTTCAAAATATCCTCACTTCTGTTTGTATGTCACAACATACTCTCTCTGTCTCTCTCCCTTCATCCCTCCCCCTCTCCGCATTTACTTCTGAGTTTGGTTAATCTCATATAACAAGATGACTTCCAGTTCTGTTTTCTTGCAGTGACACATTTAATTCCACTTTTATACCTAAATAATGAATAAAACTGCATTGTGTGTGTGTGTGTGTGATATTTTCTTTATTCATTTGTCTGTCAGAAGTATTGATGATACTACCTTTTAATGCTCATTGCTCCTAAAGTTGTGTGCATTGCTTTTTACCAACACATCTGGACCCTCTTAGGCCTACTGTTTTCTGTTGTGGAAGACAGAGTCATCAAGCACTGAGTTGCCCTCTTTTGTATTTTATTTTTAGACTCACATTTAGACATTTGTAAGTGAGAGTATAGATGATACTTTATACAGTCTAGAAATGTATCCATTTAGGAAAATGTTTTTACAGCTTCATAGTTCAGTCAGTAAAGGACATACTGGATTTATTGTGGGTTACTTTTCTTTCTAAAATTGTTTAGATAGGCCAATGTAACCTTAAGACTGTCATTTGCCTCTAATAAAAATTAAAGTGTATCAGTTTAATTCACAGCTTTATAGATCATGAATAGTATTTGATAGGCTTTGTAGGCGAGGTGCCTGCCACCATGCCTGTCCTCTTTGGTCCCTGGGACACGAAGGGTAGGAGGAGGGAGCTTAGTCCCAGAGAGCAAAGCCCCTGGCTTTGTGTGCTGAGACCACGGCGGCACTCACGCATATAACGTGTGTGAGCACTCACCACACCCACAGTAATTACACACTGTAAGTAAGGACACTTACTTACAAAAGAATACAAAGAGTGTTCAGTTAATAAACATATTTACCTTTTATGAAACCTCTAAAATAGATAGAACTGGTCAGTGAGTCTTTCTCCATCAGCACCCCTAGAAGCCATGAGCTATGGAGAGCCTAAGGCACCTGGTGAGGGGCAGCGCCCACTCTCCAGCGCCCACGAATGTCAACGTGGCTTCAGGCTGCAGCCCCACACCCAGCTCTTAAATTTTCACTGATTCAGTCATAAAATGTTTATTGGCCTGTGTACTAAATTTAGAACATGCACTATATAAACTAATATCAAAGATAGAGGAAAGTCATTTTTCCTTAAATTAGTTCGAGGGATACAGTCCTGAGACCATCTGATATGCAAAAGGTATGATGTTAGTTGAGAATATACTAAAATTTAAAGGTAACTGTGTTAATGTAGACTGAAATAAAAAAGAACATTTTAGGTATAGCCCAGTTTGTACTTGAAGGATTGTGACAGCTTCTTGCATTTTATAAGATTTCTTCCTTGGTCTATAATTCAAGGTATTTTTGTAATAAAATTGTCATAATTATGTCAGGGAAAGAAACAAAATAATTTAAAAAGTTCTCATGCAGTGAGATCCTTGGAGTGTTGTATTTTGTGTTACTTAGCACGTGGTTTCCAGGTCTTGGAGATGTGTGCCCTCCTTCCTTCCTTGAGAGTAAGTGAGAGGAAACAGGCAAAGCATTGGGAATCAGGAAGAGCAAGGCCCTACGCTTGTGAGACCAAGCATAGATTTTAGTCTTCACAGGATTCCATCTTTCTCCTTTGTAAAATGGGCATGTCTATAGTCAGAGTTGAGTAATGCTACTGACAACTGTTGGGCCTGGATTAGAAACTGCTGAATACAGGATTTGGAATTGAATACCTTTAACTAAAGATGCTTTTTGGAGTCATTTACCCATATTCTGATATGTGTAAGTATCCTTTCCTCCCTAGACCCCAGACTGCGCTGGTATATTGATGTCATTGCCAGATTGCTATCGAAAGCAATCCTAACCTTGACTTGGGGACCTTTAGGAGTTCCTGGTTGGGGGAACCTCAGATTGAAATATCTTTAAAATACAGACAAAATTTGTTTATGAAGGTAACTTTAAAATTTGATTCACAAAGAAATTTCTCTCAAAACATTTTAAGGACTGTGTTTTTGTGTACACATATGTATCTGTGCAAGCTTGCAGAGATCAGAAGTAAGTACTGGGCATCTTCCAGCAAGCCCTAGCCACCGTATGCCCACCTCAGAGTCATGTTTACAGGCACGTGGGTTGGGCATCCACCTGGTGAAGTCATCTCTGCAATCGATCTGAACCCCACAGACAGTGCAGTTAATGGTCTTAACCACCAAGTTGGTTTTTTAGCTTTTGAGTAATTTTAAAAACCCAAGTTTGTTAGAGGTTTAAATTAATGTATCTTTCATAGAAAAATTCATTATTTTAACACCACAAAACAAAAGAATAAAACAAACAAGTGGAAGCAACCCTTTAGACTAGAGAAAGTAGGGCAGGGGTGTATTCGTAATGGGCAGTTTTATTTAAAGTTAGTGACTTAAATTTAAATGACTATGAGATTTTTCCTTGCAGTATTTCTTATTCTATTTGCAAGGAAAGGCAGTTTTGAGTACAAAAAATATTTTAATAGATTCTTACTGTATCTCTTTGAAGATCAAAATAAAACAGACTTCTGGGAGTTATGGAAAACACCACAGCCTTGTACTTTGTTTCTAGCAACTAAATAATAGTTTAAACTTACACAGTCACACTGTAGTGGCTTTGACGGCATATGATTTGCGTAGTTACTGTTGAGCCCCAGTAGCTGAGTATAGTCAGTCTGGAAAACTGCAAGAGCCATTTAGTTTAGGTTGTTATTCTTGTTCCCTGCTAGCTGCATTCAGATGCCTTTGTATGAAAGAAAGGTATGACCAAAGTTGATTTCAATTTTATTTTTTACCAATTGGAGGGAGGAAGCTTATAAACTAGACGGCTGTTCAGACAATCCTCTAATGCTGCCTCAGACATGTTTGGAACCAGCAGAACATATGAGCAGTTTTTACATGTTTGTTCATAGACATTCAGCAGCAAGGGAAGTAGCACATGAAAGATGTTAAAAGTCTGCACAAGGCCTTCTCCCCGGTGGAAACCATCTGAGCAGGTAATTGTTGTGGAGTAGGGTTCTAATGGCACAGCACACTCTTTAATAGCATCTGTTTTAGGATTTTTCTGTTTGCTGCCTTCATTTCCTTCTCTGTATTTGCTCAGCATAGTGTAACGTAACACCCCTCATCTTACAGTGAGATGTCTCCCAGCTTTCCAGTATTCTGCCGTGCCAGCCACCTTGGAACACAGGTTTATTATGCTGAGATCTTCTTCGTGATTCTCTGCTCAGAGGCAACAGTAAACTAAATTGTAAAAGACAAACCAGAAACAGCAAAACTTTAAACACATGTTTTTCTATTTTGATCCTTTTGTAAAAAGATATTTTCACTTGAAATAAAACATCACTTTTTTGTACTTCCAAACCCTCAAGTGTCTTTCTTGAGAGTGGGGGAGTTGATAGCCTCTCTGTGTGATTACTATTGTTACATACCATATATATATGCATGCGTATGCAAATATATTACAAAGTACTGAGTCCAATTTTGTTGTTTGTATGTATATGGTTTCAGGGCTGAGCAGTCGTTAATGGGCAACAATAAATGAGCTCATCCCAGGAATAGGCTAGTTCTTCACATAGGGGATGGGATCCCGCAGTTTCTTCCCCTTTCCAGGTTACCATATGCATTGAAATTGCCGTTGTTCTGCTCTTGTCTGTGCAGCCATTTCTAGCTTGGTGTCTAGCTTTCGTGGGGGTGCGGGGATCAGACTCAGGGCCTCCTGCCTAGTCCTACTGTGCCGGTTTACATAAGGTGTTTGAGCATCAGCAGACTTGGAACTCACGAGGGTCTCAGAACCAGTACTGACAGATCCCAAGGGACTGGACTTTGTAAGTGTTTAATCATTCTGACTTTGAGGTCCCACTGATGATAGTTCTTTCATTTTAAGAAACTGGGGTTAACAGAGGGTGCAGGTATTAGAACCAAGAACAAAAGGTCAAGTAAGAGGCCAAATCACATGCGATGTTCCAGAGAGGTAGAGAAGTGGACAATTAAAGCAGAGATGGTTGCCTTTAGTTCTCTCTCCAAGCTGCTTTTGGTGTCCGTGAACTGATGGCTCATTAGCCACAAGATAGCCAGTGACTACAATTTTCCCCCTTGAGTTATTTTTTGCCTCTTGACAATATGAATTGTTTTGCTTATTTGTGAACTATTTCAATCCAATCATTATAAAAAAAAAAAAACTCTAATCATCTGAGGATACATTGAAAGGAAAAGTATGACTTGAATATGCAAATATGTTGAATAGTTTTTATAGTAATATATATATATATATTACTGTCAGGGTCTCTGTGTACCCCTGCCTTGCCTGGAACTCTATTTAGACCAGGACAGATCCACTTGCCTCAGTTTCCCGCACGCTGGGTTACGACACCCACCACCACTGACTCTCAACTACTATCTAACCTGGTTTGTACTGAAGAGCAAAGCTCAAGGAGGTGCACACGAGTAGCACAGGTCTGCGCAGGAGAGCAGGAGCGCAGCGTTAGCCTAAGGGCTTCTGTGCTTTTCCTTGCCTTCTCTGCTTTCTGAATAATAGCTTTGATTTCATAGCCCTTGAATGGTTTTGTTCTTTTGAGGACAGGCTTAATTTAGGAATAAATCAATCAGTAAAATAAATTTTAAGGATTTTTTTTCTTCCTCTTTAAAATTAAGGAAACATTTAGAAAAGTTGTCAGATAATATGAAAGTAGTATAAAACTCTCACTAGATCACTAGCAGTCAAGACTTACTTATTTCACATCAGACCTTTTCAATAATACATTCAACAATGTATTCCTTCCTGCCTTTTATTTGTGGTATTTTCCAAAGTTTAATTTTGTTCCAGTGATACTTTATTGTTTTAAAACAGAACAGAGTAAGTGCAGATTTGTAACAGTGGCTCTTGTATGTCCATAGAGACAAAGAGAGAGGGTTTGCTTTCTTTTGGTATTTGATTTTAACCTTGCTATACCCAATACCATGAAATTGATTATACTTTGCTTCCTAGACATTGGGGATGGAAACAAGACAAAGTGTTCGTGTACAGGAGTTTTTAGTCCAAACAGGGAAAGAGATGGCTAAGGAAATGTTGCACATCAGGAAAACTAGAGGAGAGCCCGGGAAAGGCCTGTTGAGGGTGATGAGGAGGTCACATGTAAAGTGACCCTCCAAAGCCTTTAAACAGTCCGCTCATCAGATGGTATGCAGAGGAATGGCCTAAGGGTAGAAGAACAGAGCTGCATTGCTGCAACTTCATTTGCAAACTAGGATGGAGAGAAGAGACTGAGGCTCTGACGGTGGCCAGCCTGATGAGCTTGGACTGTCTCTGAACAGTTGGTGGCCTCCAGACCTACTGCCTATCAGGTCTGCTAAGATACATAGTTTTGCTTGTGTCCTGAGGGATTCTGACTTCTCATTCCACTAAGAAATCAGAAGCCATGGAAAAAATTGAAAACAGAGAGATACAATTGATTGGACTTGTGTTTTAGAAGATCAATTTTTAGCTTTCTGTTATTTTTTAGATATGTGTTTTTTTTTTTAATTTTAAATGGATGTGTGCCTGCATCTAGGCATGTGTCTGTGAGTGGCTGGTCGCTGAGGAGGGCTGGGATACCCTGAGTTGGAGTTACAAGTGTTTGTGAGCCTTGTGATGTAGGTGCTGAGAACTGAACTCCAGTCCTCGGCAAGAGCAGCGTGTGCTCTTAACCACTGAGCCCACTTCTCTACCCTTTTCAGATTATTTGGACCATGACTCTCAATAAAAAGATATTGCCAGGCCCCATGGTGTAGCCCTGTGGTCTCAGCTACTCGGGAGGTTGAGGCTGGGGGTAAGTAGAAGTGCAGACTAAGTAGTGGATTCTAGGCTAGTCTTAACAGCTAGTCTGAACAGCTAGTTTGAACAGACAGCTTGTCTGAATAGACAGCTAGTCTGAACAGCTAGTCTGAACAGCTAGTCTGAACAGATAGCTTGTCAGAACAGACAGCTAGTCTGAACAGCTAGTCTGAACAGACAGCTTGTCTGAACAGACAGCTAGTCTGAACAGCTAGTCTGAACAGCTTAGAGAGGGGGTCTCAAAACGGAAAGTAGCGAGGGTGGGGAGGAAGCCATGGTAGAACAATGTCCTGCGAGGCCTTAGCAGGTGAGGCCTGAGGCTCATTCACCAGTGCAATGGTTCATCTGTTTTAAGTGTGTGAGATCTAGACCCACCAGCGCATGCTTATAGGGGATTGTCTTTTAAAAATGATTATGGGAGGACAGGGGAAGAGAAGGGGGCTTACGGGACTTTCGGGGAGTGGGGGGACTAGAAAAGGGGAAATCATTTGAAATGTAAATAAATTATATCGAATAAAAAAAATTAAAAAAAATGATTACTTTTTTGGTGGGGAGAGCAGTAGCTAGATTTGACTGGTTTTTAACTCACTACGTAGATCCGGTTGGCCTCAAACTCACAGATATGTCTTCCTTTTCTTCTTAAACTCGTGAATGTGTGTGTGAGTTTGTATGAGTGTGTGTCTTAGGGATGGAACTCTGGTTCTTGTCTTGCTGGCCCCAGGGGGATTATCTTGATTAGGGGAAGACCCATCAGCAGTGGGTGGAACCATTGCGTGGGCTGCGATCTTAAAAAGAAAAGATAAATAAATAGCCAAAAAGAAGCTGAGCACTATCGATTCCTCTTCCTCTGCTTTTGGAAGCTTCTGGTTAGGCATCCTCTCTGGCGATTGGCTGTATTGTGGAACCATGAGCTAAAATAAACCCTGTCTCCTATAAGTTGCTTTGTTTGCCCTCTCCAAATGACATGCAACAAAAATAGGACAGACATAATTTTGAAGAAAAAGAGTCCCTAATTATAAGATGTGACTCTGATAGCAAATTGAAGAGAGTATTTCAAACTGTGGCTTGCTTGTTAGCATTTAGGCATGGCTACATATAAAGTCTCCAATAACAGCAGCTATTTGATAGCCTTATCTTAGGGAGTGGATCAGGCAGGATGCTGTATTTTTTATTTTAAAGTGTATGTGCCATTTGCCTATATTCAAAAGTAAGCTCCTATTGATCTAGCCATGAATTTTAATAGAATTATTTAGTTCTCAGTAGTGCTGCTCTGCTTGAATTGTGGTTAATATCATTTGATAATATTTTGGCCTGAGCATTAATCCTAACCATGACTCTGAAGTTGTACTTTGTAAGTGAAATATGCAGAAAAGCAATCTTGGGAGGATAGAAAATAGAGTAAAAGCTAATATGGAGTTCTTCCTCCTCCCTTCAAGCATTCTTTCCCAGCAGAGCACAGCTTCTCTGTGGGGAAGAAAATCTTCCTGGAACCATCATTCGCTGTAATGCTGTTGAGAGTATTATAGCCACTTGATGGCACCCTTTGATTTGGTACCAACCTCATTAGCAGTAGCTCAGTTCAGGGTAGTATTTGCAATGAAATAACACATAAGAGCTAAAAAGACTGCAAGGTATCTGGTTAATGTAGAGATGAAATGAAGGCAACAGCAAGGCTAAGCTTCCCTGACCCTTCCTGAGAGAATAGATGAAAAAGGGAAGAATAAGCTATTGTGCCAAAGGGAGATGATGAAATTCAAGATTCACACACATAATCTTGGGCTCAGCCTCTGAAATGTTAATCCCTAGGTAGAATTATTTGAGCTATAGATTGCAATTTATCATCAAAATGGCACTGTGTCAAACAATACATTTTTATATGTGTGATGTTTAGAACCATCTAATTTTAATATAGAATGATTCACAGAGCACTGCTAATATTTAAGTAGCACCTCCTTAGGGCTGTGATGGGGACACAGTGTGGTGGTTTCTTTATATCAGAATGCCATTGTGTCTTAGAGGGAGGGCTTGGAGGAACTGTGTGCTTTTCTTTTAGTGGTGGTTTTGTTTTGGTGCCAAGAGAAAAGGATTATTAAGGAATGCTCAGTGGTTTAGAGTTGCTGTCGCTCCTCCACACAGTAAGGGTGTTTTTATAGCTACAGAACAATTGAATTCTGACCTGCTGAAAATGCTGGGGTTGGTTTTTAAGACTCCTCTGCACTTTCCTAATACTGTATCTAAGAGCGGTAGGCATCGCACTCAAACCATCCAGGGTGCACAGCAGAGTGTTGGTGTAAGTAGCTCCTGTTTGTGATGCTTAACTCTTTAAAACCAAACTTTCCCAACTTAGAAACCTGAACTTAGTGAGGTGGGAGGGTGCCGCACATGGCCTATTGATTGGCTGCTCAGCCATGGTGATGCAGCAGAGAACTCTGCTTGGAGGACCGAGCTGCGCATCCCAGCGGACAGTCCTTCCCACTTCATGTGCTTACTCACCAGAGACTGCTTTCGCCTTCCTTCAACAAGGAAAAACAGTTATTCTTGTTTTACTCTTCAGAAATCATTTTATTACTTTTGCAGGCTGTGCATTTCTATAGTACCAACAGCTTTGACTTCTGTACTGAAGCCTCTATTTTAATGCACACATAGTAGACCATGCCATTCTAGTGCCTTCAGTACTCACAGCTGTGACCCTCTGGGGTTATTAGGTATAGTCAGATCTGTACGATACTGCTCGCTTATACGTGGGTAAGTCTGTTTTGCTGTATTTTGGCTATGATGGGAAAAATATTTGATTTAATTGTGATGACGAGAAAGTAGAAGGATCTATTGTGAAAAATATCTGTCCTGTGAGGATGGCTTGAGTTTGCCAACTACATGCATTTATTCCCTCCCTTCCTCCCTCCCTCCCTTCCTCCCTCCCTCCCTCCCTCCCTCCCTCCCTCCCTCCCTCCCTCCGTCCCTCTCTCCCATTCTTTCGCTTCTGTTTCTCAGTCTTAGGGAGCAAACCGGCTCTGTTTATGTGGGTGAGCCTCAACCACTAAGCTTTATCTCCAGCAGCTATCTTCTTTGATTGATCATAAAGAGTTAAGCCCAAGATCCTAAGTTATCTACCGAAACTAACATTTATGCATGCTTGAGGACCTTAACTGTCTGTCCTTTCACACATCAAATTATTAAAAAGAGACAGTACAGGATAGTCCTTTGCTCTCGTTATAAAAGTGCTCTAGGAGACTGAGTAGTCAAACATTATAAATTACTTGTGTCAATAAAGGTTTCAGAACGTACATTGGAGAGACAACAACATAAGTGTGTGTGTAGGAATGTGTGTGTATGTATGTGTGTGTGAGAGAGAGAGAGAGAGAGAAAGAGGGAAAGAGAGAGGTGTGTGTGTATATGTGTGTGTGGGGGTGTATGGTGTGTTTGTGCTGTATATGTGTGTGAAGTTTGTATATATGTGTAGTGTGTATGTGTGATGTATATAGGTGTGTGTGGTGTGCATGTGTGATATGTGTATGATGTATATAGGTGTGTGATGTGTATATGTTCAAGGGTGGTGTGGTATATATATGTGTGAACGTGTGTGATATTGTGGGGTGTGTGTATGTGTGCATGTGTGCGTGTACGTGTGTATATATGCATGTGTGTTGAGACAGATGTCATGTCTTTTGATACTCATGTTTAAATATTAGAAAACTGCTTCATCAGTTTCTGTAATTACATATGATGTTTTAATTTGAATACTAGTATGAAAGATGGTAGTTCCAGGTTCTAGGTGTTTTTAAATGTGACTTTCTCAACCATGCATCCTCCTTCCACTCAAAGGACTACTCTGCTCTCTTCTCTCAGGGCTGCATCGTTTCAAGGTCAGGGATTGTCTCAGGTGTACGCTACTTTCTGGTGTCCCAGGCGTGGCCCTGGGCTCTCATCTCTGCGTGCTCACTGTAGACGAAGCTGCCAAATTCAAGACTGCCATGACCTTTCACGCATACCTCCTGACTCCACGCAGAGTGCCAGTGCACACATCTGCAACCCCCTGCCATGACAGTCTCATAGCCAGTGCCAAACTCAGTGTTACAGCCGGGTGCCTTTCAGCGCACACAAAACTCTGTCCGGCCACCCACACTAAATCTGAAACCTCGTGGTGCTGCCATGGGTGCCTGCGAGGGTAGCACTCCTGCAAATGTTAAGAAATGCAAGATTGTTAAAGCTACTAGGAAAAACTTCCTCTCTGTTGCCAGGACCCTGAAGCTTGTTAGTTTTCCCAGTGCCCTCTTTCATGCGCTGTGTGATGTCAGTGAACACAGGTGACGTGGGAAAGGTGCTCCGTGCTGCTGTCTTCTGCACCTTCACCACCATCATAGCATTCAAGGAGCCAGGCTGGGGAACGGGTCCCACAGCAGTGTCTCCCTGACGGCTGACCTTTGCCCTGCAGTGCCTAGGCTCCTTGAATTAAATAAGTGAGGGAAGTCCCTTGTCCTGGTCTGCATTGGTGGTGTATCAGTCACAATCAACCAGACAGCATCACATAAGCAGAACGCTTTATCAGCCTGCTAAAAATGCCAAAGTAGAGTTCAGGGACAGTTTGTGGCACAAAAGCTTTTTGTTTGTTTTGCTTTTAAAATAATGTGTGGGTGGTTGGATACACTGAAAAAAAACATACTTTCAAAGAAAGTCGATGCCAGTGTCACCTTTAACAAATTGTTTTTCCCTTACGTGTTTTTCTTTGCATTTTTCTTTACATTTTGTGTGTTTGCATGTGTGTGTATGTGCATTGTTGTCTTGGTGTGTGTGTGTGTGTGTGTGTGTAGATCAGATGAGAAACTTGAGGAAGTCAGTTCTCTTTCCTGCACTGGATTCCAGTGCCTGGGACCCAGCCTGCACTGTCAGGCCGTAGCGCTGAGCCCTTTCCTAGACTCCTCCTCCCTTTAAAGGTGGCATGTGTTTGTGGCATGCTCTAACAGTAAAACTTAGAGTTCATAACTTTATAGTATAATGTGAGTCCACCTGAGTGTTAAGCATAATTAAAAGACCCAGCTGTCCTTCCTTTGCACACCCTTGTGTTAGGTTGTGGCTTTAGTGTTCACGCCTTTCACCTGTTGGCGTTGGTTTCTACATGTACTGTAGACTTCTGTTTCAGAAGCAGGGTCAGAATGTTTCGCTTTAACTCTTGTTGTTTCTCCCTGCTTCACTTCTGTAGGCCCACTGCATAGGTCTGAGTGCGGCAGAATGAACGCCCTGTTCTGTAGATGTCAGTGTCTGCCGTCGTTAGGTGAGCACAGTTGCGTGCCTCCCACGTTTCATCCGAGCACCTTGCTTTGAGACAGTAATACACTGCAAAATAACGCTGTAATGATCCTGCTGTTTCCTGGAAGTTATAGCTCACTCTTGTGCTGGGCTATAGTTTTAGAATTCAGTTCCCTTGTATAGACATGGGTTTCTAGATAAGAATAACCAGAAATTTGAGCTTAAATTAGAAATCATGGAGTTCTCCCTTGTTTTGCTAATAAAGCAGCTAAGGTGCTATGATCTAAATACCAGCCCAGCTATCTAAGGTGCTAGGATATCACCCATTTCTTTGTTGCTACTCTGAGGTTGACCCACCAGCTTCAAGTATTTGTATATATTTGATAATCTGATTTTAGATATTTGCTCTTATATCTCTTTAAATAGAACATAATTTAACTAATTTGGAAAACTGGAAGTTAATATTTTGTTAGAAGAAAAAGGTATTTTATAGCCAAAGGTTCTTATATAAAGATCAATTTTACTGAAGTATAGGTTATTTGATGATAGTGTTTTTAACAAAATAATCACAAGACTTAATTAAGCATGTAGTGACAAGACCTGATTGTCTATTTGAGCCTAGTATACATGATCACCTGTGTATTTTAGCCACATACTAACATTAGAACTCCATTTATTATAATTTATGCTAATATTTTTTGAAAATTAATTTATGGAATCATGTTACAATTTAGTTTCATTTAAAAATTTAAAATTATAAGCTTGAATATTTTGATCTTATAATTGTGTGAAAACATTTAACAAATGGCAGCATATGAAGTCAAAGTTGTTAGTTTTAATTAAAATTTCTAAGGATAAATTTTTAATAAAGTTTTTTGGGGGGAAAGGTAGTTGACCATCTTAAGTTTTGATAATTAAAATATATAGGTTTATGTTTATAATATATTAAAATCATGAATATATAAATAGTTAGGACTTTTATACAATATTTTGGAGCTTGTTCAGATATATAAATTTAAAACTGCTTTAATATAAGGTCATCTTAATATTAAATTATAAGTGTCTCAGTATTCAGAAAAGAATACTCAGCAACTGTGGCTGTTCTCTGTACTGCTAAATAGTTTGAGTTTGCTCTGGAAGCACTTAGCTTCTGACAGTTGTACTGCAAACCTTCGCACTGCACTGTCTGATTGCAGTCTGTCCACAGCAGTGGGCACTTTGTCACATGTAGCTTACATTGGGTTGAAGCTGACTTACACATGGTTCTGGTGGTCTGCATCCACTTTTAAAGTATGTCATTTGGCACCATCATGTAAGTACTGCACACACTGCTGTCTGAGGCAGCTTCAAGAATAGGACATGCATTTTCAGTCCTGTGAGTTACAGGATGATTGTACCTTAGCATGAGATTTGTCTCTGAGAAATCAGAAGCATCTCATAGCCCAGATCAGTCAGTACTTTCTATATGCATTTGCTCATTTTAAGTGACATAGCTCTTATGCATAATTTATACACTCAGAATACAGCTTTTAAAACAGTGGATGCTCAGAGCATGTTTAAAAAAAATGAACTTGTCACTTACTAGTATACTATACTTGTGGATTTTCTTTTAATTTGACTTTAATTTTCCATGTAACAGTTTTGTATCTCCCTGCTAATTTGAAGCAGTTATGTGTTAAAAAGTATTTTGTCAATTTACAAACTGCAGCAAATCCATTATGCATTTATAAATACCCACTACGTGTCCAGTCGCATTGTTAGGGCGCGCAGAGTGACATGCCTCAGCCTTGCTGCCCACAGCGTTCTTAGTTTCCGTACCTCAGTAAGGTGTGTGGTGTGACAGTCTGTGACTCTGATCTGCAAAGGAAAAATGTACGAGCAAAATGTATAACCCTTTGTCATACGACCAACTTAAATGCCTGGAAATAATCAAGAGGAAAGTTGTTCTTATGTTAATAGAATGGCTTGTTTTCCTTTAGAATTGTTCTTTGTTTGAACATGTCCGGGTATGAGTTTTAGGTTGCTGTTCACATTTAGAAACATTTACAGGTAGCATTATTTACCTTATTTTAAAATGCATCATGTCTGTCCGCTTCAGACTTTGTACATGTTTATAGAACTAATGTTTTCTCTTTCATATAAAAATGTTTGTTAACTCCAACTTTTCATAGAGGCTGGGTTCTTCGCAGGCACTGGTAAAGGATTTCACAAGTGTGAGCTGTGAGAGGGCCTCTGTTTCTGCTGCACCCACTCTGGGTTAGAATTCATGCCACTGATAGCTTGACTCAGTGAAAGGCTAGAGGGTTTCAGATTAGACAAAGCCAGTCCTTCACCAGTGGCCTTGTTCACTCAAGGACAGTTCTTGTGGCAAGGTTCAGAGTGGAGTTTAGAGGCACGTTTCAATGCAGACATGTCAACAGGTAGATCGTATAAAATGAAAGTGATGACTGGGGGTGACAAAATGAAATCAAGTTAACGGGAACACCTGAAATCAGCAGTTTAACTTGGTAGGGAGGCTGAGAAGAAGGCTTCTAAACAGGCAGCGATACTTTGTAAATAATGACTCTGGGTTACATATGAGCCACTAACAAAGAAAGACACAAAGGACTCGATTGGCTTGTTTGTTTTTTTTATTTTGCATTGGGAGGAAAAAGTAGGAGAGGGGTATAATTTAGGTCTGCTAGAAAGAACTGGGAGCTGCCAAGCCAAACGTGCTGGGAAGGAGGGGATGGGGGTAAGGAGTCTGTCCTGGCTACAGGAAATGACTGTAGGCTTAGCACAGTGTCTGAAGTCTTGCTTACTGTAACATTTTATACAGCTTCATTTGCCCTCAGTACTTCTTATTCTCGCTCCACACCTAGGCTCCCCCTTCATCTCATTCTCTTTGTAAGTTGCTTTCAGTAGCAACTTAGGAGTAAAATGGAGAACTGAGAACTGACTTCACACCTGAGGGAGCTGTCTTCTCTGTTCTGTAGTTGGTGCTTTCTAGATTATTTACAACATTCCCCTACATATCCTTATTTGTTTTCACTTTGTGTTGGTGGGCCTGATGACTGACAACCTCAAGTCAGTCGGCGTGGAGCTTCAGTCAGATTATTGGCTTTGACTGACTTTAACTTTTAAATCAAGCAGGAATTGCAAGAATCTAAATTGCCTTAACTACTATTTCTTGATGGACAGGCAAAGTAATTTAATTTATAAAATGACTTTATAACAAGCATGAAAGGGTAGATAGCATTGCCATTTCTTTGTGACTGTGTGGTATAGCAGCACACACCCAGGAGAGTGCTGATGTATGAATGTGCAGTCTCAGTGTCTGTCTCAGTCTGGAGGTTTACATACCTTGGGCATGGGAAGGGTTCTTTTTGTATTACAATTAGTTTTTACACCATAGGATTTTATTTTTTAATGTCTTTGTGTATTTAAATATTTTAAAATGGTGATTTCTTTTGCTGTATTCAATATGAAATCTATTGCAATGCTCTATTATCCTACCAACATTTAGTCTGTCACCCCACCAAAATAGGTAATTTCAAAAACCTATTTTGGATAAGTATAATATTTTCATAGTTTCTAAGTTGAATAAACTCTTTACTTTCCACTGAAACTTTTTTATTGTTTGTGAGCCTAAACATGAATAAATTCTTTTTTTAACCATCTGTGTATTTAAATAAGCAATACTTCATATCTCTTCTTTATAAAGTGAAATATTTCCTTAACGCTAACACAACCCTAGTCACTTCTCTGCCAAAGCAAACAGAAGAATGAACGCTTTATTAATCATCCGTAACTAACGCTCGTACACAGAGAAGAAAATCAAATCTGTTTTTGACAAGAACCTTTTGATGGAATGAGAGAGAGAGAGAGAGAGAGAGAGAGAGAGAGAGAGAGAGGTTCTCTCTTCTCCTGAAGAGGGCTTTTACCTCACCGTGGGTCAGACTTGTCACTTTTGAACATAAAGGTTACGTCTTTCTTCTCACTGCTGCACACGAATGGCAACAAGTCAGAACTTGGAAGAACTTTAAATAAAAGTGGCAATTCTCCTGCTTCCTCCCTTCCTTCCAGCTTCAGTTCCAGCCCCACATTGTAGCTTTTGGTCCCAGTTCCAGTTCTCTCCTCCTTCGCTCTAGCTCTGCATGATGTGTTTGGTGAGTTAGAAACCACACATAACAGTTGGTGGGTCTCTGCTTCGGGTTTCACATGCCTGCCTGGAAGCATATCAGAAACAAAAATAGGTCATGAGGAGGTGCTCTCTGGTGACTGCTTCACCCCGCGCCTCCTTCCTCCTGTTCTCCAGGGCTCAGCGCTGGCCACCAGGCTCACCGCCGCTCCCAGACCAGCCCTGCCACACTCACGCTCCACACCCTCTCTTCATCTTACTCAGATCTACTTTATACGAATACTTTGATGCTTCTTTGTTACTAGTGTTTGTATTAATATAGAGTCAGCCTAGGCAAACATTACATTTTCTTCTTAAAAATGTAGAAAATTCACAGAAAAAAAAATGTGTGTTGGCTGGATATTGTGGTACATGCTGATAGCCCTTGCTTTTGAGAGGTTTGAGGGCTAAGTTTGTGACTCTGAAACCAGCCTTGATTACCTAAGGGCCCCGTGAGAGGACAAACATCAAGAAAAGCAAATCTTTGTAGGCTCAAGTAATTCCTTCTTGCTTTGCCTTGTTTTTGTTTTTTTTCTGCTGTGTGTCAGTGGTCTTTGATAAAAACTAGGTTTCCAACCCTTCTTTTATGGGTAGGTGCTTAAAATAAGAATTTTGACTTTAAAAAGCTGAAAGAATAGACAAATAGAACAGTCTTGATTTTCTGTGCAAACAAATTTACCCTTTCCTTAAAGGACTATTAAAAGCAACGTAACAGAGTTGTGTCCCACTTGCCTTTTCTGCCCTTCTGCCCCTTCTTGGCTCCTCCGGGCCTGCCTCCTCTGTTCTCCCCATGCCGCTTCAACACAACCCATCCCTCCAGCCATCTTTTCCTAGGAGATAATCTCAATTTAAAATGGTAATCAGGATAAAAATGGAACTCGGCATTTAATTTTAGAATGAACCGTTTACTAGAATATATCAATTACTTCAGAGATTCCTGTACTGATTTTAGTCCATTTTAAACAGCTTGTTTGGGGCCCTGCCTGGAAATAATCATGAGACTGTGTGACTGTCTAAACCTAAGTCTGTCTTCTCAGCATTTTATGAATTAGGTTTGTTAACGTCTGTCAGTCTGGTAAGTCATGTGTCTGTCCTTAGGCTGGAATGCCCAATTACACAGCAGCCATATTAGGTTGTGGGTCATAACAGTTTGTAATAGGACGTATTCCAGAGTGTCGAAAGGCTCTGCCTTCTGAGGCGGCCCAGATGGGCTTTGATGAACTGACATCTCCCTTAGTGTCAAATTTCCTGTTTTCTGCCCAGTCATCTAAAAAATAAACACGCTTGTGTGTTGACTTTAGTCTCCAGTCACTCATACAGACGTTGAAGGTTTCATTCTTTTTCAGAATAAAGAAACAGTACACTGATGATAACTTTGTTCTTTATGGAATATTTATTTTCATGTCATTGTGTTATTTTTCAAAGAGGAATCAATATCATTTCTACTTTTAAATGTTATAAAAATACTGTTTCCTATATGTCACTGTCTCTAAGTTATCATTAAATTGTTAGTATTTATTCAGTAAAAATGGTTACTGTTTTGCCATTGAAATTACTTGACTACAGAATGTTCCCTTTTTCTATATTTTTTTCATATATAGGGTATTTTTTTAACCTTTTAAAATAAGACAAACAAAGTACTTCTAAACAACAAAATAAGAATTGTCCCAAGAAGTATTAAGGCCCACATCTACTTTGTGTCTTAGAAATGTGAAGCTATTTTAAACAGGAAGATAGTGGCCATGGAGGCCACTGAAGCCGCCACTGAAGCCACCACGCTGCAGCCATCGTCCGAAAGTGCTCCAGCTCTGGTGGGAGATAGAGACTGAAAAATAAAAAGCTTTCTGTAGTTAGCTGCTGTCGTGCTGAGAAAGAAATATCTGACTTAGATCAGGTATTTAGAAGTTTTATATATAAACATGAATTTTTCTTAAAAATCTTAAATATTACAGAGCCATCGTTATTAAAACAGGAAAATGAAAATTCTACTTAAAATTTTCATTATTAGGCTTAAAATTAACTTTGTTTCCAAAGAATGCCCTTTATTTTAGAAATTAATTTAGAAATTAGAAGCGTAATTGAAAAGATAATATTTGGCCATTGTTTTACTTTAAAACAGAGTAAGGTAATTCTCTCTGGACCTCAGTCTTTCCTCAGGGAATTGCTAGGTTCCCTGTGTCTGTCTTCACAAATCAGCGTCGTCTTTTCATACATAGGGCAGAGGAATCTGTGCCCTTTCTTCATCTTACCACTGATACACTGAGAGTTTTTTAACTATACTGGAGCACACTATAAAAGTTTTATTGTCTTATTTTTTCCCATATAAAACTTACAGTTTATTAGGGTTTTAAAATATAGGTTAAAGTCTTAGTTTCTGTAGCGTGCAGTGCACTTCTCTCATCTGACTCCCCTGCCGAGGGCTGCCCTCAGTCTTCAGGCACTTCTACACTCCTCATATCACTAAAAACTGAACTTCTAATGTATCCGTCTTCCTCCCTCCTCCTGTCCTTCCCGCTGCCCCTCTCTGTCTCTCTCTCCTTCCCAGTTTTGAAGAACAGGCAGAGAGACAGAGACAGATCTTTTCTCTGGTACGCTTTCTCCTCTTTGGAAACAAAGTTACCTACCTTTAAAAAACTTTAAAGGGATAGAGATACACTGGTTTTATCTTCCCTACATCCTGTCAGACTTTGGTCCCTGTGAAAGAGTCCTGCTCTCATCTTTAAAAAACAAAACATAAACAACAACAAAAAAAAAAACCCAAGCATTTAGAAAACCTACCCCAGAATTTTTTGTCTCTACCCCATGAACTTGACTAAACGTGAACCCATCAACATCAAGTGCAGAGTTTTTCTCTTTATTCTCTAAAGAAGCCCTTAAACCTGCTCACAGTTTCTGAGTCTGAGCTGCATATAGCTTTTCTGTCATTTCGGTTTTTTGCGTGCTGTAACCTGGTAGTAGTTGTTGTTGCTTGAATTACAGTTTGAGCACCAATAGCATACTGGGCACCACACCAGATACATCCCAGCCCCACAGGCACGGTATGATTGACAGCTGTTCTCAGAGAATGGTAGTAGTTGTATAACAGCAGAAGAAACTGGCTTGGAATTTTTATCAACAGTTACCTTAAAGTAACTTGCTAGATAATGTCCTCTAAATCTGAGGCTTTAGCTTTCAAAAAATAGGACCTTTAAGATCCTTATCTTTATGAAAAACAAAACTAAAGCACGCCTTGTACTTCTCTGCCGGTCATCCTGTGAAGGGACACACTCACTCACCTCAGCATGACCCCCACCTGTTAATAGTGAATAGAGGACATCCAGAAATGAACTTTGACCTCCACTGACCTAAAACCCAGCCAAAGAACAGTGACAGAAACTGCCAATGCAAACATGAGAGCTAAAGATAGACTTTAAGTAGCAGCTAAGCCTTGTGAGTCATTAGTGGTTCTCCGCAGAGTGATAGCTGCGGCGGCAGCACCCCTGACAGAGGGTCCTCTCATTGTAGAGTAGTTGGCCCAGCAGGTGATGAGAATGGTTTTCCAAACCAAAACCAAACCAAGCCCACTCCCAGAGACTAAACCACCAACCAAAGAATACACATGGGGCGACCCATGGCTCCAGCTGCACATGTAGCAGGGGATGGTCTTGGGAGGAGAGGCCCTTGGTCCTGGGAAGGCTTGGTGCACCAGTGTAGGGGAATGCCAGGGAGGGGAGGGGGAGGAGGTGTGTGGCTGGGTGGGTAGGGGAGCACCCTCATAGAAGCAGAGGCAGGGGAATGGGATAGGGGGTCTGGGGAGGGGCAACAGGGAAAGGGAATAACATTCGAAATATAAATAAAGAAAATACCCCATTTGTTTAAAAAAAAAAACAGAAAAGAACTCAGTTAGCTTCTAACTACTGTTACAATAACTGAAGTACAATGTAGGTTTTCTTTGTCTTTTTGTTTTCTACCAAGGATGTCAGGACCCTATGGAAATAGAGATATCTATAGAAATTGAAGATAAACTTTGGGACTCAAGAGATAGCTAGGTGGTTTAAGGTTAACTCCACTTATCCCGGTCAAATTGCTCACAACTGGTATCTGTGGGCACCCTCATGCATGTGAGTGTTAGCATCCCCACACATATACACAGAAATTGTAACATAAAATTAGAATGTAATCTTTGTGTCATTGAAAACTAAGCATTAGGATTTTTCCTCAACTCTTCTTTGTCTGCATGTATGAAGTGCAGGCATTGTCTGCCTCTTCAGAGACATTTAAATATGGTTATGAGTTTTAAGAGTGCAAGGGCCTAGATATTTCCTTAGTGGCATGACCCTGGGAAGGCTAGTGAAAAATCTCTGCAGTGTTACTTACTTCTCTGTAGTAGAGGGATAAAAACATGCCTACTTTATGGACGTGTCTCTTAACATATGTTCTTAAAGACAGTGCCTGGCATGGTAGATTATTGTTGACGTTAGTTGTGTTGAGAAATTCATGGGATAAGCAGTTTATTATACGTATAGAAAGCAGTTCAGAGGGTCCTGTTGTTCCGTGGTCTCTTTAGCCCCTGTGTGTTTTATACTTTCACATTGATGCTTGGGAAGGAAGGGACGTTCCTAACACTGGCCGCAGTGCACAGCTCTGCTTCTTGGCGGTGGGGCTGGACTCAGGGCCTTCCCGTGCTGAGCATGCGCTCTTGCTCTCGAGCCCACACCCACAGGCTGCTGGATTTTACAGGTATTCAATTCCCGTGCTGGGTGAGGTGCCTGGGCAGAGCTCACGGTGCATAATTCTCATCGAAAAAACATAGATTACTTGATTCATTTGATTGTGGTATCGGTTGATCTTTATAATACACCTTTTATTTGTACAGTGTTTTAGAGAATTATGCCGCAACTGAGTAACATGGTGCAGTTTTAAGTTTAAATGGTTAATCTGCCTTTTTAACTGTAGAAAGTTGAAGGTTTTTTTTTATCACCCCGGAGCTGAAAAACACTGAGAAATCAGGCTGTACCTGAAACATCACAGAAAGTGATGGTAATTATCTGTATGGATTTTTTTTTTAATTTAAAGAAGATCCTACAAATTGCCCCGAAGCAAGTTCAATCCTATCAAAAATATTTCAGTATGTAATTATACTGGAAGCTATAAAACTGGAACATCAGTATGAAGATCTGGGTCCCTCTTTATCCTCTCCATTCAAGCCTTTAAGTCTCCTGTAGTTGAAAAATAGCCTTTTAAAGAATACCAGAGTCACTTGGTTCAAAGGAAAGCAAATCTTTGTGAAAAGGGTGTCACATGGTGCCAGAATCTAGAAAGTCAAGAAAAGCAGTATGTCCCAAAACAGCAGCCCTTTTCATAGGTGGAACTGTGGAGGCTTTGAAGACGGCTGGAGGAGAGCAGAGTGTCTTCTGTCAGCTCGCCCCGTCTCCTTTAGAAGCCACACATTTAATTCAAGGCGTGCACCTACTGCATTAAAACTACTCACGGGTAGTGGGATGCAAGCGCGCTGTCGCTTCACAGCAGTGAGAAGTGCTATCTGAGGCCTTTGTGCAGTAGAGTTTACGCTAGTCTCGCGCAGCCATATTGGGTCCTTCATTTATCCTCTGCTATATTGTGCAAACTGAATATTCCTTGTGTGTGTGTGTGTGTGTGTGTGTGAGAGAGAGAGAGAGAGAGAGAGAGAGAGAGAGAGAGAGAGAGAGATGGCAATAGAAATGCTTGTATTTTGTATTAGCTGTATTTGCTATGCTTTCATATAGAATGTTTTCATATAGTCTGGCCTTCTTTTAAAAAGCAATTTACCTGAAGGGTGTTGTGGCTCATAGCTGTAATCCTAGCTCTAGGGAAGCTTGAGGTAAAGGGGGGGGGGGTACCATGAGTTTGGGTCAACCTGGGCTACTTAGTGAGTTTCAGGTAGTCTAGGCTACAATGTGAAACCCTATCTCAAAAGTAAAATTGTCTTCTTAATGATTTTATATATGTGATGTGTCTAGAGCAGTTGATAACCTTAGGATTTGCAGGTTAAGATGTGACAAGGAGCAGAGGCTCATGGTTCATAATAACAGCTGTGCAGGGACAGTTCCTCACTGGGGAAACTGGTGGGAAGTAACACACTGAGCATGTATGTCATTTAACTTGTAGGCTTGCCTTTTATTTTGACAAGTAGTTTTCACTGAAATGCTTAAATATATTCTTTCTGTAACCTTGTTATGAGAAAAATGATCGCATTCTGTCACATACAGATATTTTTGAGCAAACACAATTTATGTGTAACCATCAAGGAGTTTAACATAACCTGGTAGGGGAAGCCTGTGAGGGCAATTTTGGGCTCACTTTCTCATCGGCCATTTCTGCTGTCTCCTTGCATAGAAAGCTCAGTAGAACTAGATTAGGTTTACAGAATTACATACAGTAATTACTGTATAGTCAGAAGTATGGATGTAGCTCCATTCTTCTGCAGGTCAGCACCATTTGCTGAAGAGCTTCAAGTACTAATTTTTAAAATGTTGGTGTGTGTTTGTATGTGTATCCATATGGACATTTGTGTGGAAGTCAGAGGACAACTTGGGAGAGTTGGTTCTTTTTTTCTGCTATGTGAGACTCCAGGATTTAACTCAAGTCTTCAGAAAAGCCAAGCACAGCAGCACACCCTGGTCATCCTAGTGCAGCAGGGTCAAGATGGACGGACCTGGAAACTGCCGATCCTTCAGTCTAGTCTCCAAGCTCCGGGTCCAGAGAGACCCTGTCTCCAAACTGAGGCAAACGAAGGTAAAGACTGGTTGAGGGAGACTCTCAGCATCCACCTCTGGCTTCCACCACACACGTACACATATGTGCACACAGGTGCACACACATGAGCACACACATACAGTGGAGTAGAAGTAATATTTAGTAAGGAGAGGAGCTGAACAGAAGCACAGTACGGGTAAGACATGAGCTGCTGGACCGGCTTTTCTCTGACGGGAGGATGGTGCTTGGATTCCTGTACTGAGTTGCCAGGGACACCCCAGAGCCTCAGAGCTCACCTCCTGTGGCAGTGAACCAGCAGCTAAGATGGCTGTGCACCTTGAGGTACCAGTTACTTCAGGCTCAGGGCTGTCATAGCCCACAGCTAGTCTCAGTTGATGAGTCTGTTCCACTGCCTGAGCTGACCTCGGCTTCAGCTCCATGGCCTGATTCTTCCACAACTTCCCAGCAGATCAACTGCAGGTTCCCATTGTGTTCCCTACTTTCAGGCTGCCAGGATAGAGTCTTTTCAGACATTGGGTTCTCTCAAGGAGGTGCCCGGTCCCTGCTTAATGACAGGGAGGAAGAAATTGGGTGTCCTGCCGAGTGCTGACCAGAATCTCTGTTGTGCTGAAATCTGTAGCTGATTTGGAGGCTAGTGAGGTCTCTGAGCTTATCTTGAGGGTGGCCTGCCTGTTTTCCCCCAGGACCTTCTGTCTTCCCTCTTGGTGGTGATTTCTGCCTCTGCCTTTCCGCTGGGAAGGCAGGCAGTGAGCTGTGTAGTTTGGCATCTCTTAGGTTGTCATTCTTCTTTCTCTCTGCACCTTTTGTGAATCCTGTAACCTTTGTGACTTTATGGAGTCTTCTGTTATTTTGGGTTATAAACAGGTAGCTTCTCATCTAGCAACTTATCCAGAAGTCATGCATTCTTAATTTTTCTTACAAAAAATGTTTTTATTCTACAAGTAATGGCTCTTTTGTAGAATGTGTTACTGTCCACAATTCCAATCCTGTCTTATGTGCTATTTACCTTATCAAATATCTCTTAGAATGCTCAGCTTAAGTAGTAATTCTTGTTCTGATAATTCTAACATCTCTTTCATTAGTATGAACTGTCTTTTCTTTTTTCTTGGTAGCTGGATGTAATGTACTAGGTAAATGCAACTGTTGTAAGCACCTCTTGAGTACTGATGTTAAAGATGTTGTAGAGGTGATAGAGTCTCAGGTTGTTGGTGTGCCTATGCCTCTAGGTGGTGAACTTGGCCAACGTTTTTCAATGTTTCTCCCTTCCTAGGGAGGATGATATTATAAGATAGACTGTGAATCTGATAAAAATTTTATAGGTAAATGGAGATAAGACCTTGGCACCATCTGATATATTTCACAGTGGTGCCTTTCTTTCCTTATTTGCACAAGGTGAATTTTCTCAGCACTTGTAGCACTTGTACAATTTAGCACTTGTAGGTAATACTTAAAAGTACTTGGATGGTTACTTATAAATGGGCCCCTCTGGCGTTTTAATTTGCAGATTTGACCATACCTAACTTATAGTGATTCCTCAATTACTGTTGGATTTTCCTGTCTTAAGTCTGATTCCCAAGGAGGTTTGTGCTTCAGTGTTAACAGGCATTTATCTGCTTGTCTAGCTGCACAATTTTGTGGGCATCAGTTTGCCCCATAACTTAGCTTTTTTTTTTTTTTAAGTATCTAAGACTTGATACTTTGTGTTTTAATTGTTCAGCTTTTCACTTTTACGAAGACAGAGTGGTGATTTTGAAGTTCCTTACATGTAGAACCAGACTAGAAGTCTGATTACTTTTTCAATAAGAAAAAGCATGTTTAGAAGTCATGATGGACAAACCAAGAAAATACTAAATATCTTAGCAACAATATAACGAGCGAAAGCTTAGAACACTAGACATCTTTTACAACAAATGCCCCAATAGGTAAGGGGCCAAGGCACAACAGTGGAAATGCAGAGGGAGCATGGCAGTAAATGCAGAAGTCACAGATAATCAAATAAATGCTTTCCTACAACAGAGCAAGAATTAAAAAAAAAAAAAAGAAAGAAAACAGTGCTCTGATGAGCGTGGTCAATGGGACTAGCATTGTTATATGCACAAGGTTATAGATTGGTTTCATTTCCCTGGAAAAGCAATTTAGTGACATTTTAAAATGATCAGATTTTTAAAAAATCTTTGTATGTGCATATGTACATGCGCGTACACGTGTGGAGCTTAAAGGACAACCTCAAGCATCAGTCCTTGCTTCCGTCCTCTGAGGCAGATTCCCTTCCTTATCACAGCATATACCAGAATAACTGAATGTCTGGGATTCTTCTAACTCCAGCTTGGCAGGCAGCAGAGAGGGTGCAAAGTGGGGGAGAGATGGACTTTGGGCATGGCTAGAGCATTGGAAATCCAAACCCACGCCCAGTGACTTCCTCCAATGAGGCCACACCTACTTCAACAAGGCCACACATTCTAATCCATGTCAAGGCACACTGTGACCTAGTAGTAGTAGTAGTAGTAGTAGTAGTAGTAGTAGTAATAATAATAATAATAATAATAATAATAATTTTTTTCTTCTGGGCCTGGAGAGATGGCTTAGTGGTTAAGAACACTAACTGTTCTTCCAGAGGATCCAGATTTAATTCCTAGCACCCACATGGTTACTCACAACTGTGTGTAATTTCAATTCTAGGGCATCTGACACCTTCCTGTGGCCTCAAAAGGCACCAGGGATACATGCGGTACATGGACATAGATACACTCAAAACACCTGTACATATAACATAAATACATTTTTAAAACTCTCAGTTCTAAAATCTGCTCTAAGAAAAAAAAAGTCCCAAAATATTTTTGTTATAATAATGTTGAGCATAGCATCCTTTTTAAGAGTAGCAAATTGGAAGTAACTTTATGTAAAATAATAAGAAAATTATAAAATTTATGATACACCCTTATTATGTAGAATAATATGTAACATCTAGATATAGGCTTATTAAGTTAGAAAGTTAAATTATAACAATAGGATTCTACAAATAGTACCTATAAAAACTAGTGGAAAATATATCAAAACAACTATGGTTTTACTTAGGTAATAAAGTTTGAATGCTTCCTTTTTGTAGTTTGTATATTTATAGTTTTCTGTAGTGAATTTTGTACAATCAAAAGGTATAATATTTGAAGCATGATTATTCTCATAGACTCCTAGAGGATGAGACACAGATATGTGTGAAACTAGAGGAGGGAAGACAGGTCTAGATGCTGGGGATCTAGTGGAGGGGAGGAGACAGAAGAATCCAAATTCTAGAGAGCATTAGCAGTTAGAGCCATTTAGTTTTGTGAGTCCTGGGATCAAGAGACTGACTCAGCGAGATGAAAAACTGGGAAGACGTCACTTAAGGGTAAAGGTGAGCTCAGGTGGGCTGTGTCGTGTCATGAGGTTAAGCAAGTGCATACGGTTGTGCATGGGGACAGTTGCTCTTTTCGCAGCGTCACAGGGATGAGGCCAATAGACTGACACTGCAGAAGCACTTCTATGGTAGACATGACACCAGGGTTTCTTCTTTTTCCAAACATGGACAGCCACCCTTGACTTGTAGTTTATGAAGTCCTGGAGTGGTAGAGGATATATGTATATGTGTGTGTATGTATGTATGTATATATATGTATGTATATATGCATGTATGTATGTTTGTATGTGTGTGTGTGTGTATATATATATATATATATATATATATATATATATACATATATATACATATATATTTAGAGGAAAGCCAGGTTTTTTATTTTAAAGTTCGTGTAGTTTTTTATTGTTTTGTTTTTGGTTTTTCTTTTTTTTTTTGAAAAGGGAAGTAAAAACACTTTATGATGAAATTAAAGATTTACATGGAAAATATTTCTGATAAAATTGAAGAAATATATAGAAAAACATGTTAAAATTAAATATTACCATGGAAATTATACAGATGAAGTGATAGACATAAAGATAATTCTAAGTTGATTGAAGGTGGAATTATAAACATTTTCAGAAAAAATTGAAGATTTACATGGAAAATGTTTCTGGTAAAATTCACGAAATATATAGAAAAAGACGTTAAAATTGACTATTTCATGAAATATTTTATATATAAAATGGTAGATATAAAAACTTTCTAAATTAATTGAAGGTGGAATTAGAAACATTGTGATAAAAAGATTTACATTGAAAACATTTCTGATAAAATAGAGAAAATATATAGAAAGTCATATTAAAATTGAAGATTATCATGAAAAACAATGCAGATAAAATGGTAGGCCTAAAAACATTACTAAATTAATTAAAAGGGGAATTGAAAACATTTTCTGATAAAATTGAAGATTTACATGAGAAATATTTCTGTTAGTCTATGTCTTTTTATTGGGCAGTTGAGTTCATTGTTATAAGAGATATTAAGGAATACTGACTGTTGCTTCCTATTATTTTTGATGTTATTTATATGTTTGTGTGGGTATCTTCTTTTAGTAATCTTGGAGGAAGATTACTTTCTTGCTTTTTTTAGGGTTTAGTTTCCCTCCTTGTGTTGGCGTTTTCTATTATCCTTTGTAGGGCTGGATTTGTGGGAAGATATTATGTAAATTTGGTTTTTATCATGGAATATCTTGGTTTCTCTATCTATGGTGATGCTGGGTATAGTAGTCTGGGTGTTCTCTTAGGGTCTGTATGAGGTCTGCCCAGGATCTTCTAGCTTTCATCATCTCTGATGAGAAGTCTGGTATAATTCTGATAAGTTACTTGCCCTTTTACCCTTACTGCTTTTAATATTCTTTGTTTAGTGAATTTGGTGTTTTGATTATTATGTGCTGGGAGGACTTTCTGGTCTGGTCCAGTCTGTTTGGAGTTCTGAAGGCTTCCTATATGTTCATGGGCATCTCTTTCTCTAGGTTAGGGAAGTTTTCTTCTATAATTTTGTTGAAGATATTCACTGGCCTTTTAAGTTGGAAATCTTCGCTCTAGTCTATAATCCTTAGGTTTGGTCTTCTCATTGTGTCCTGGAGTTCCTGGATGTTTTGGGTTACCAGCTTTATGCATTTTGCATTTTCTTTGGCTGTTGAGTCACTGTTTTCTATGGTATCTTCAGCACCTGAGGTTCTTTGTTCTATCTCTTGTATTCTGTTGTTGATGCTTGCATCTATGACTCCTGAATTCTTTCCAAGGTTTTCTATCTCCCAGATGGTCTCACTTTGTGATTTCTTTATTGTTTCTACTTCCACTTTTAGATCCTAGATGGTTTTGTTCAGTTCCTTCACTTGATTGTTTGTGTTTTCTGTAATTTTTAAAGGGAGTTTTGTGTTTCTTCTTTAAGGGCTTCTGCCTGTTGACCCATGATCTATATTTCTTTAAGGGTTTTGTGTTTCTGCTTTAAGGGCTTTTACCTGTTGACCAATGTTCTCCTGTTTTTCTTTAAGAGAGTTATTTAAGTCTTTCTTGAAGCCCTCTATCAGCATCATGAGATAAGATTTTAAATCCAACTCTTGCTTTTCTGGTGTGTTGGAGTATCTGGGACTTGCTGTGGTGGGAGAACTGGGTTCTGATGTTGCCATGTGGCCTTGGTTTCTGTTGGGAGGGTTCTTGTGCTTGCCTTTTGCCATCTGGTTATCTCTGGTGCTAGTTGGTATTGTTGTCTCTGGATAGAGTTTGTTCCTCCTGTGGGCCTGTAAGCCTGTGTCCTTATTCCTCTGAACTCAGAAGTGAAAGCTGGGAGATCACTCTCTCCTAGTGGGCTGTACACAGAAGGCTGGGGAGTCTCCCCGCTCCCTGGTGCCGGTGTAGTTTTTTTAAAATCAGTTTATGAGTATGTATCTCTTCAGGAGTGTTTTGTTTTTTGTTTTCATTTTTGTTTTCAATGTTGATTCTTCCTGTTGACACTTTACTACTAATGTCTCTTCCACCAGAGCATCTAAGTTGGTTATTTTAGCTGATATGGTTTCTAATTAAGTCTTTGTGGTTGAGAGAGCTTCCTGTAGCATGTCTGCTTTAGCATTTAATTGCTCCATGAATTCCAAATTAAATTCTGTAGTGCTTCATCTTGGTCTGCTGGTGAAGCAGAGATCAGCGTGGCCTGAGAAATGTTGTGCTGTGACAATTTGAGAGGCCAGGGTCACAATTTTAAAGTCAGAACTGTTGCTGCTCTAGATTAACTTTAACATTTCAGCATAAAGTTTAGAATGCTATCACAGAGCTAAATAAAAGGACACCAGATACATAATTCACTAACTTTGAAAATATGGCATTTTCATGTTGTGATATTGTAGAATACCAATTAATTTTGTTTTAGAAAGAACAGCAACTTGAGTTTTTAGGTATGAATGACAAGTGCCAAACAGTTGTCTATGTAATAGGCACACTGCAGGGTGTTCCTGTAGTGAGGAAATGGTTCTCTGTGTAATAGGCACATTGCAGGATGTTCCTGTAATGGGGAAACAGGGTTCTCTATGTAATAGGCACACTACAAGGTGTTCCTGTAGTGGAGAAACGGTTCTCTATGTAATAGGCACACTGCAAGGTGTTCCTGTAGTGCCATGGCAGGCTAGAATAAGGGACTGCTCTTATGTCAATTTTGGTTTTCTAAAGAGTATTTATTCAGATAATTGGGTGCTCATTCTTTACACTGTGAAACTGAGTCAGAATGCAAGATTGGTTAACTCAGAATTTTAAATAAAAACAGCATTAGTTTAGTCATCTTCTTGGACTGTTCTTCACAATTCTAGTTGCCTGACATTTCATTTCTTGGTGCCCTGAATCAGTAGTACTTAGAACTTGATAGTTCTTGAGGACAGGAGTGAGAATAAGCTCAAGTGTTAGGCAGGGAGATTCTAGAAGGGTAGATGTTGCAGGTACTGATTTATCTTTGTGTTGCCATTAAGGTGTAGTATGTAAAGCTTAATTCTCAATGGACAGAACAAGGACATTATAGTATAGTGCTGATGATCACAACTGTGGGTCTCTGAGAGTAAATACCCAACAAACTCCATTAGCTGTAAGTAGAACTGTGGACAAGTACAATTTATTGTGATGGATGGTTATCAAAACTCTTAGTTGTGGTTTTAGAAAACCTCAAATGAAGTATTCTGGTTTTGTCAGAGGTACAGTGTAGGTAAAAGGAGACACTTGGAGCTCGTGGGAAATAGCTAAAAACAGGAAGAATATGACAGACATTTTTAAAGCTAGTTCTGAAATAACCTAATAGACTCCGAAACATAAATCAACACTAATAACTGAAGCAGGTGGTCTAGAAGAGCCATTCCTCACGACGTTCACATAGAGGGGTTCTGTCTACGTGAACTGAGGCTTACTGCTTTTATCTTTGCAGAGAGTCAGGAAAGGTACAGAATACTTCATAAGATGGAACTCTAGTCTTAATTGAATAAAGCTGAGATTCCAGAGTCAGAGTAACACCGGAGTTGTGTGCCACATGACAAAGTGAGACGTTTGTGTGGAGGACCCACACTGCAGCACAGAGACGAGTAACAAAGAGAAGAGCGCGGGTGTGATGGAGCTGTCAACTCCTAACTGCTCTTTTCCTGAAACGTAACTCGTGAGATTACTAATAGATAGGTTTTGATTATCCAAGCTTAGCAATTTATTTTAATGACCAAACTGAACTTAATACTTGCAAGTAAGTAACTAAAATTTTATTTTGTCTCTGATAAAACTCAAACTTTCAGTGAAAATTAGAAGTTTAAAAACTTACTACCTCCCACCTTTAGTTTATATAGTTTCTCAATGCCTAAGGGTTTTTCTGATAGAAAAAGGTGGCAGTATAAAAATATAATTTATTTTTGGTAGAGAATAATGAAATGTTTCAAATATCCAAGAGTCTACAGTTCCCCCAAACACCAAAGTATAAGATTACAAAATTATGGACGAGTGGATAATTCATTCAATGTACATTATAGTATAATGGAATTTTAATTTTATAGGGATTAAAAAATTCATTGATAAGGCTTCACATTCTGTATTACTGTTAACCTTTAAAAAACATTATTTGAATTTTGTGGTGCATCTCAAGTATGAAAACTTAA
Organism: Apodemus sylvaticus; assembly: GCF_947179515.1. Classification (NCBI taxonomy): domain Eukaryota; kingdom Metazoa; phylum Chordata; class Mammalia; order Rodentia; family Muridae; genus Apodemus; species Apodemus sylvaticus. The sequence continues at coordinate 97,270,397 of NC_067482.1, read as the reverse complement.
AATGATATGAAGTTACTAGAATATTAGGGTTTTTTAATGAGTCTTGATTTTCTAAAATCAAGAATACATATCATCACACAGATGGAGCATACCAGTAGAATTGACTTTTCAAGTAGACATTAAAGAGATTTTAAAGACTGAGAAAGATACATAATATAACAATGCAGGACAAACATTTTTCTCACCAGGTTGTTTTATATAGAAAGTATATTTATTTTAGAAACATGTTATCGTGAATTTGTAATTTTCATCACAATTTTTAGTTTAAATTTTTCATACAATATATTTGATCACATTTCCCCTCCCTCAACTCATCCCTGACCCCCCCCACCTCCTTTCCCCACCCAACTTTGTGTCCACCCCTGCATGTGCTCTCACTCATAGGAAAGCAACAGAAACAACAACAACAACAACAAAAAACTCACAAAAAGGAAAATTTAAGCAAAAAATAACAAAAAAGCCCAGAAAGACAAAAAATTCCAAAACAAAGTGAAATGGAACATAAAGTTCACAGAAATAGCATTGAGTGCATTTGCATGGTGCCTGCCCTGGGGTGAGGTTGATATACTCAAGGACATTTCAGTAGAGAAAGCTGATGCTCTTCCTGCTGGTATCATGGCTAGGGGTGGGTGGGACCCTGTGTCTATTCCACGCTGTCAGTACTGGGAGCCTGTCTGGCTTGAACCCATGCAGGTCTTATTCCTGCTGCCACAGTCTCTCCATTCATATGGACATCAGTCCTGTGATTTGACAATATCTTAAGAGTACTAGACCATTACAAATAGAATATTGTTATTTTCACAATTTTTATTTGTATTAAAATAAATACTGATAGATATAACCCACACCGAAGAATCTTTTTAGAGTTCTTGAATCATGTACAGTCAGTCTTGAGACAAAATCCCTTACAAACTATTCATCTAATCTCCAGAAAAAGCAGTGGTGAAGAGATTGGGTTAATTTTTTTCTGTCAATATGCTGTTCACAAGAGATAGTCCTAAAGTCAGGGACGAAATGTCAAGCAGAGGAGCAGAAGCCCTTAGCAGGCTCTGTGGCTCCTGTTGGAGAGCAGTTTGTCAGGTGTTCACCTCCCTCCTGACTCCTAGCTTTTGGGTCCATATTTTCTGCAGAGAGCTCTGTTTGTATTGTTGACTTATTGTTGCTTACTGTTGCACTTTGACCCCACCTGTGTGAGTCAGTGCAGGGGTGCATCCCTATCTTGTCCTGTTTACCTTGTGTCTCTTCCTTCTACTATTGCTGACCCATCTGGCTTGAACAAACCTCTGCCTAGCTCTACAACTGCTAGAGGGTTACAAATTGCAAGCTACTCTACCATGGGAAACCATATGTGCCTTTGTGACGATAACTTATAGGTATGTGAAAATAAATTCAAAACATTTGTAATAAGTCATAAGATTGCCAGGTGTGGTGGCGCATGCCTGTAATCCCAGCACTCTGGGAGGCAGAGGCAGGCGGATTTCTGAGTTTAAGGTCAGCCTGGTCTACAGAGTGAGTTACAGGACAGCCAGGAGTATACAGAGAAACCCTGTCTAGAAAAACCAAAACAAACAAACAAGCAAACAAAAAAATAAACAAAACAAAACAAAACAAAACCAAGAAGTCATAAGATTACAATCCCTTTGTTTACTCAGGAGATATTTGTTGAGTTGTGGTTCTTGAACTAGGGTACAGTAATCAACAGATACACAAAAAATGTCTGCTGTCATTGAACAGGGTAGAGAGAGTGTGTAAGTAAAATTTGCATGTTTGGAAAAGAAAGGAAAAAAAGAAAATAGAAGACAAAAATATGTCTACTCGGAGAGTAGCTGAAATTTTATGTAAGGCCCTCAGAAAAGGGCTGGGTCCAGGGAAGAAGGTTTGAGAAAAGATGTAACTGAAGGCAAGGAGAACTAAGGGAAGCTTCATTTTACAGAGGGTCATATTAACAAAGAGGAGATAGACAGTAAACATGATACAGATTAAAGGCCAAAGCTCTCATTTTCAAGAGTGAGAGAGATGTGCCTTTTCATTTACCACAAAAATGTATGAATGGCTTCTTCATTTCTGAGTTCAAGGCCAGCCTGGTCTACAGAGTAAGTTCCAGGACAGCTAGGGCTACACAGAGAAACCCTGTCTCCAAAAAAATAAATAAATAAATAAAAATAAAATAAAATAAAATAAAATAAAATAAAAACCAACAACAACAGCAACAAAAAAGAATGGTACTCTGATGGTTCTAGAGATCACCAACAAAACCCACTATAGTTTGGAAAAATGAAATATATAACTAGTCTTTAAAAAGTTAGTATAAAATAGAAAGCCAAAAGGAAATATATTCTATGACATTTACAAAGAGTATTATAAAAATTTTATAATGTAGCACCTAGCCGCAGATTTCATTGCCTTTCTATATGCAAGAAATTGTTCATTCACAAGTGTTAGAGTGCTTGGTTTTTCTAACAGAAAGTACCAAGGATTGAATCTAGAAAAATATGTACAATCTCACTATAAAGTGATAGAACACTGAAATTTTAAACACTTGAATAAGTAGAGAGTGATTCCTTATTGTAGAGTAATGAAACAGTATTGTAAGGATATCAACTTACCAACACTGATCCATAGGTTTAATACAGCTTCAATAAAAACCATAATTGGATTTTCAATAGAATTGGAACATTATGCTAAGTGAGGTACAGGAAAAGATACAATAAAGAGATAGAGAGGGGAGTATAAGCTGTTAGATGCTGGGAAAGCCACAGATGGAGCTGATTTAGTAAGTACCGTGTGCTGTTGGAGATAAGAACGTTCTGGAACAGACAGTGGTGAGCGCTATTCACTCTGGAGGTGGGTCAAGATTCAGTTCAACTTCATAAAAGTCTTCAGCAAAGGCAGGGCTCCAGAGGGCCCTGGCAGGTGACAGGACTGGCTGTCCTTCCTGCGGACTTCCTTTTGGCTCCCAGCTCCTGTTGGGTGGCTCCCAGCCACCTGTAACTCAGTTCCAAAGGCTCTGTGCCCTCTTTTGTCTTCCATGGGTATTACTTTGCATGTATGTATGTATGTGTGTGTGTATATATATATATATGTACACATTTTATAGCCCGTTCATCAGCAAAATGTGTCTTAGGGTGTATAGATAGTCAACAATAGCTTTGGAAAAGAGAGTGCAACTTTAGTTTACTGGTTGCTACTGGAGGGAAGAATGGGAGGATTGTAAGCTAGCTTTTAAGCTAGATGGCAATATGTTCTGTTTAAGTTAGGTGATAAGTGAAACTTAATTTTTTATTTATTGAGTTCTTACATTATAGGCTTTAATGTGTATGATCTATAACTTTAAAACATTCTTTTGCCATTAGTTTTATTTTAATAATTCCTGCATCAGTTCTTCTTTTTCTTTCTAATTTCTTTAAAACTACTACTTTTGGGTTTGACTTATTTTTCTAAGACCATAAGATGTGTTGGCAGGCTACTTACGCTGGATCACTCCGTTTTTAGTTGTAAGTGCTCATAGCTGCAGTATCTAGTCCAGAGGTGCCAATACATTTGCTTTTCATTTGGTTATAGAAATCTTAAAAATTCTTCCCTCATGTCTTCTGTGTCTTACTAGTCATTCAGAATTGAGTATTCAATTTCCCATTATTTATATAGTTTCTGTGATTTCTTTTGCTATTGGTTCTACTGTGATAAGATGCAAAAGACTTGTTTTGTGGCCTAAATATGACATATTTTGGAGAATGTCATTAGACTAGTTATCTGTAGATGTTTTCTAAATATATTTTGTGTGTGGTGTATACTAACTCTGACATTGGTTGTTTTTGTGTGGTACAGTGTGTGTGTGCCAGAGGATAATATCAAGTCCTTCCTCGGTTATTGTCTGTCTTTCGAGACAAGCTCTCAATGTCTTTGGAACTCATCAGTTTAGCTAGGCTGGGTGGCCGAGAGCTCCAGGAGTCCTCTTGTCTCTGTATCTACAGCACTAGGAGATCAGGCGTGTCCCACCATGCCACCACCATGCTCAGCTTTTTACATGGCTTCTGGCAATCAAACTCAGGACCTTGGATTTACATCTCTTCAGCTCCTAAAACTTGTTTTGTGAATCTGCATGACCTACCAAAACCAAAAGTGGGGTATTGGAGTTACCCACTGTTACTGTATGAGAATCTATGTGCCCCCTTTCACCTGTGTCTGTTCTAAGAAATGAGAGCTCCAGTGTTTGCTGCATATACATTTAGAGTGGCCACGCCCTCACGGCAGATTGTTCTCCTCATAAGTATGCTGTCCGCTCTGGTCTCCTATCGTATCAGACATGATGTCTACTATGTAGCACAGAATATCTGTGCTGGTTTGGTTTTGGCTTCCTTTTGCTTAAGTATATTGATTTCAAATTTTCATTCTTTATGTGTCTTTGTCAATTAAGCATGCTTCTTGGAGACAACAAATAGCCGAACCCCCCTCCCCACTTTTTAATAGAATCAGGTACTGTGTCTTTTAATTCTAGAGTTAAGACTACTTCCATTGAAATGTATTCTTGATTTGCAGACTCCTGTTATTTTGTGGGCTCTTTTCCTGGCTGTTTTGTTTTTGTTTTTCTCTCTCCTCTATTTCAGGTGAGTAGATTTGCTGATTTTATGAGTTAGACAAGATTGGGTTTTTCCAGTTCATCTTTTTCATCTACTCGTCCCTCTTCCCGTGTGATGGGGACTTTCTCCCTCTCTGTGGTTAGGATTTCTTAGGTAGCTTCTGCAGTGCTAACTTGGTGAGCATGGCTTTCTTTGGTCAGTGCTTCTTTGGCATATCTTTGTCTGTGAATTTTAAAAGTTAAGTTTGTATAACTAACTATCTTAGCTGATGGCCCTTGGCTCTGGGGATTTAAGCACACGCACTATTGTTTTCCAGCTTTGAGAACCTCTTAGTGGGGCAGCGTCACTGTGCTAGGAGGTAGCATTTTTCTCTTGTAGGTTCTAGTTTTGTTTTTCCCTTTGGCTTCATAGTTTTGGTATATTTCACATATATCTTAAATATAATGTGTCATGAAAGGATCCCCGATCTTGTCTGTTGGGGTTTAAATTCCTTGTGTGTCTGTCTGTCCATTTCTTTCCTTTCCTTTTTCTGCTGTAATTTTATTGAATAGTTTTTCTATGCTTTCAGTTTTTATCTCTGTTATCTTCTACTCCACGAATTCTTGGGTTTGTTCTTTAGTTCTGTCCTAGCGTTGGGCACATAGTTTTCAGTATCAATGCCTGACAGTATTTCCTGATCCTGTCCATTTTCGTTCCCCTCCCCCTTTTTCTCCTGCTGGGACAGGTGATGCTTTGGACTGTGTTTTCATTTTAATTTGCTTATTTCCAGTGTTTCTGTCATCTTCTCTCTTCTCCCCCCCCCCAAAAAAATGTTTTATTGCTTTCTCAGCCATGCTGTAGACTTGTTTATGTCCTGAGCTGCTTGCTTTAACTGTGTCTGTCTGTCACCTTTGAAGTTACTGACCGTTTTTTGAAGTAAATGCTTGAATCTTTCACCTAATGTGTTAATCATTTCAGTGTCTGTGGATTTAGTAGCTGAGGAACTGTGATGCTTGCAGCAGTCTGTTGCCTTGCCTTCCAGGTTTCTTGTATTTATTTGTCTGCTATTGGTGCCGTCTCTAGTTTATCTGAGGATATTCGTGGACAGTCCTCACTTGAAAGCTTAGTCACTAGAACCTCTCTGAGAACTGAACACAGACAACCTCTGGGAGGGCCTTCTGTTTCCCCTCAGCCTGCAGCAAGCCACATGGTGCTTCCTTCTTTCCAAGGCATTACCTTTCTGGGTTTTTCCCCCATGGTGTGTGATGTTCTACCCTCCTATCTGTCTTTGAAATAGTTTATTCTTGATTTTTTTTTTGTTTGTTTTTTTCCCTGACTCTCATCATCAGCCATATAACATACAGAGCTGGCTTCTAACCTGTCATCTTTGTCATGAAGATTTTTCTGGGACTTAATTTCTAAGAAGAGAATCCTCAGTCCTAAGATGTGCGTGAATTCAACTTTAGAAGGCAGCGGGGACTTGCTCCCCAGGTGGCTGTACCAGTGGAAACAGCAGCAGTGCAGATGGTGCTTGACAGTGCGTGCTCTTGTCCACCCTTGAGAAATACGTGTCAGTAGAGAAAGTGAGGCTGAGACTGAGACTTACAGGAATAAGTCCTCCTGCCACATTCTGATTTCAACTCTTAAGTTGTATTTGTTAGAAATGGCAGTATATCAGCCTACAATAAATTGAGAAGAGTTATGACAGCGAGACTGAGAACTTAATGATCATTTTATGTGAACTTTCTTAGGCCTTAGGATTCCAAAAATGTGATTTTTACATCATCTAGATCATGATGATCTAACTTGGGGGAGGGGCACAAGCCAGGAAGAGAAAAGGAATAAAGAGGTGTAGGGAGGAGATGATGGTCTGTGATTGGCTGAGAACCAGGTACCTCCTGGACCCAGCTGTAGGATGTGAAGAAAAGGATCCAGGTCTCTGTTCATTTATTGTTCATTTATTTTGTATACGCTCTTTTAGTTTAGTTTGTTTGTTTGTTTGTTTAATTGAACAGTATTGAAGAATTTTGCTTAAGTGCTGTGACAGGATGTGTTTAGAGCGCAGTGTATTGTATTGCCTATGGCTTCAGAGCCGCTCACGGCCAAACACCCCAGCAGAGAAGCTTTTTCTATGTAACATTCGCTTTAAAAATATTATCATTAAAAACTCCATAGCTTAAAAGCAGTATCTTCACATACAGCTTTTAGAATTATGGAGTTTCTAAGCTATGTTAGTTTCATAGTTTATTACAAAATTAAATTGTTATATTAGGGATCAATGTCATGCTTTTGTAGGACAGAACAAGCACTGAATGTAATAAAGTGACAGTTTGTATGTCATGCTTTTCAACCCAGGGCTTTGCATGATGTATTATATGTAGAATTTGTTAGCTATTCTAAAGGTACAATAAGAGATTATTGTTCATATCAGTGTAATAAATTGATATTCTCCAACTGTACTTTTTCATTTTGCACATTGTCAGAACCTTGGACCTTAATCTTATCCTTTGATTGACAGTAGCGACCAGGGAAAGAACACTTGTATTGTTAGGGATAGTCACATCTGTTCAACTTGATTCAGTTGAGGGTATTTGCATATTCTTAAGTATTTCTTCTGAGAGGGCTTAACTTCTCAAGTGCTTGATGCATTTTTGAAATTCATTCATAAGGTATCTGCATGCACTAATAGTTCTGTATAATATTGCTGTGCATAATCTGACAGATAAGGCCACATTTTAAAATAGGTATTCTTTAGGGAGGTGACATTATATTTTAGTTATTTGTTGGACAGAAATGTTAGGTTTTGAAAAAGTCTTGTAATGCTTTGATTCAAGTAGAATAGCCTTACTTTAAAGATTTACTGAATAGTAATACAAAGGTATCTATGATAAAATTTCTTATCGTGGTTGGAAAATTGAGTAATTTTGTAAAAAATAATTACAAAACATGAATGGCTTTGTTTAGTAACTTCTTATTTTAGAGGGGCCATTACTGAGGCAGAAGTTTCTTGACTTGCTCAAGATCGCATGGCTTGGACATTAAGCCTTAAAATTGTTTTCAATTCCAAGATTAGTTAACCTCAAAAAATCACGGGTGGTATATGTATGATCTTAGTTTACATTATACAAAGTAGCTTGTATCTGAATTTCCTGTTGCCAGTAGAACACAATGAAAGATTATCATATGTGTTTTCATATGTCTCCAGAATTTTCATGGACTCCTACACGTGACTAGTGGCCTTTATGTACCATGCTGTTCTCATCAACCCCTAAGCCCTTAGTGTATATAAAACAGTCATGAAACACAAGGGGTTGTTAATGGAATATGAAACACTTCTGATTGTAAGCAGGCTTCTTTTTGTATAGTTCTGATGAATGGGCACTAGCTGTTTTAAAGAACTTTTTCAGATACACTGGGCTCAGTTGGCAGTGTTGCCATGGACGTGAGATCTGAGAAACATTTTCTTTAATGATATATGTGATCCCAAGGAAAAGAGGAAGAAACATGGTCTAGAATAAGCAGAAAAGGTCCTAGAAAAAATAATAGGTTTAACAGGAAAACACCATTTGGTTGCATCAATTTAACCAAAGAGAAGAAGGCAGTTAACAAGTAACTTACAGACCCTGCCTTTAATCGGTCTCTCTCACAGTAATCTTGGAGCCAGTCCCACTTTTCCTGAGGCAGGGTCTCATCCCGCTGAGGCAGGCTGGGAGTTCTGGATCCTTGCACCTGTACCTACCCTAGTGCTGGCATTACAGCTGTGAGCTCTACTCATGCCCTTCACTAGTGTCTCGGTCACGTTACTGTCTAGTGTGGATATCTTTGCCTGGGCCATCTCTTTCTGCTTTACTTAGATATAAAAGCTGCAATAAAAGCTCATCACAATTTTATTATTGCATTACAAGAATTCTTTAGCAAAGGAAGTTCTTGTTTCTTTTTTATTGGCTATAAAATAATTCCAAACTACGTAATTATTTTTTTTTTTATCTTTCAGGAATCCCCTTCTGGTCGGAGGAAAGCTCTCGCCACCAGCAACATTAATATGAAGCAGTATGCAAGCCCCATGCCCACGCAGACTGACGTCAAGTTGAAGTTCAAGCCTCTGTCTAAGAAAGTCGTGTCTGCCGCTCTCCAGTTCTCACTGTCCTGCATCTTCCTCCGGGAAGGGAAAGCAACGTAAGTGACTCCCTTTATGTCACATTGCGCGCTCTCTCTCTCTCTCTCACTCACTCAATATTATTTATTTATTTATTTTTATTTATATGAGTAGACTGTAGCTGTCTTCAGACACACCAGAAGAGGGCACCAGACCCCATTACAGATGGTTGTGAGCCACCATGTGGTTACTGGGAATTGAACTCAGGACCTCTGGAGGAGCAGTCAGTGCTCTTAACTGCTCATGTCGCATTTCTGAACAGTGCAGCTCGCCAGCCCTTCTCGCACTCTCTGCTTTTGTTTTCAGAGGATGAATGCACTTGTTATTTTAAAATCCTGTCTTGATTCCCTAGAGCAGCAATAACATAAGAGTGTAACTGTTATCATTTCAAAGTCAGTATGAGTTGGCCTAGTGATGTGCACCTCTGTGCCAGCGCGCAAGGCAAGAACATTTGAGAGCTGCCCTGGGCACCACGGTTGCCATTTGTGTCTCTGTTGCTATGGTACAATGCCTGCCCAAAGCAGCACTGAGGAGGAAAATGTCGATTAGGACGCAGGTTACAGCCGTCAATCAAGTGAAGCCAGATGAACTCAAGGCAGAAATTGAAGCAGAAGCCATGGAGAAATAGAGCTCCTGGGTTTGCTTTTCTTGACCTTCTCAGCCTTCTCTTTATCTAGCTTTCTTCATTATTATTATTAATTACTTTATTTATTTGCAGTTCAAATGCTGCCCCCCCCTCCCAGGTCCCCCTGCACAAGCCCCCCACTCCTTCCCTGCTCTCCTTCACCTCTACGAGGGTACTCCCCCACCCTCCCACCCACTCCCACCTCACCTCTCTAGCATCCCTCCTTCTCTGGGGCATCACGCCTCTACAGGACCAAGGGCCTCCCTTCCCTCTGAGGCCAGACAGGAAAGTCCTCGGCTGCATATGTAGTGGGAGCCATGGACCCGCTCATGTATGCTCTTGAGTAGCAGCTCTGAGGGGTCCAGTTAATTGATACTGTTGCTCTTCCTAGAGGTTGCAAGCCTGTTCAGCTCCTTCAGTCCCTCTCCTAAGTCTTCCAGGGGTGCCTGGGCTCAGTCCAGGGGTTGCCTGTGAGTGTCTGCATCTGTCTCAGTCAGCTGCTGGCAGAGCCTCTCAGCCTACTTTCTTATACAACCCAGGCCCACTTGCTTAGAGGTGGTACCACCCGCAGGATCTGGGCCCTTCCACAGCAATCATTAATCAAGAAAATGCCCCACAGACATGCCTACTAGCCAATCTGATGGAGACAATTCCTCAGTAGAGGTCTTTTCTCAAGTGACTATGGTTTATGTCAGGTTGACAAAAAGTAACCAACACAATGCCTTTTTCAAAAAGCAAAACAGAACCAAAAACATCACTTCTGAAGTGCTGAATAAGCACTTATTGCAGATAACCAAGTCAGGAGTAAGTACATGTGATCTGTGCAATGCAAGAGTCTGATCTTGAGGAGAAGATGGGACAGGATGGAAATGCTATGCTAAGAATTTCCTAGTAAAGATAAGGGAGAAAGACGGTCCAGTCTGAACCACAGTCCTGCACATATTTAGCCCAGTAGAATGTGCTTACTATAATTGGTCATGTCTGTTTGACTGATAAGGCTGGTTTCTGTGTCTCACTCAAGGTGAGATACTTGGCACTCATTTTCAAGGCAATAAGTGACATTGTGGGTGGGGACAGTTAGCTGAGGAGGCTGTGTCCTCAGTGGGTGTTGAGCGAGGTGACTGAGGATGGACATAGCTTAGGCTCTCCTCTCAGCTGTAAACACTGGGGAAAAACAGAAAGCTCTGGCCAGAAGTGTAAACCAAAAGGAAAGGAAACGGAGGACGACGAGGTGAAGAAACCAGAGACCCTCCGAGGGCAGCATTCTACCCACTGACAGAAGTAGTCAGTGCATGGCACTACTCAAGGCTGTCTGGGTAAGGAACAGCTCATTTAAACCCAGGGTCTCAGTGTGAAGAGGGTTCTGTGAGAGCTCTCTTTCTCTCCCCTTCCTTGCTTTCTTACTATCCCCATGGAACAGTGTTGAGCTTTAAAATGTGACGAAATTTAAGTGGCAAAGTTAAGCAAGTTACATTTGAAGGATGATTTGTTTGAATGTGTGTCTGAATTATTATTACTGTCATTAGCATTACTGTTGATTTTTTTTGACCCTGTTTTCTAAGACTAGGGTCCAGGTGCTTGGCTCTGGCTGGCCTGGAACTTGCTGTGTGAACCCCGCTGGTCCGGAGCTTATTGCATGGTCTCCCTTGCTGTTGCCTCCCAGGGATTAAGATTACGTAGCTCTTGTACCTTGGCTGGACTTACTATCCATTACTTGACAACTGAGAATTTGGGAATTTAAATGAAGTAATATAGCTTTTCTTGTTCGTGTGGACTATCATGAAATTTGCTTAAAAAGAGAGAAATTATTTTGTTAACTCAGCCCATGTGAAAAAAAATGTGAAGAATTTCTATAATTGGCTTAGTTTGCAAAGTTATATATAGAAAATCAAATTAATAAAGATTATAAAAGAATTGTATTTTAATTTATTTTTTCTATCTGAATTTAGAGGGAGGGAGTATACAAAATTGAATTTTGTATAACATTCAAATAAATGTTCTGGCCAGTGAGATTTAAGATAAAAATAACAGATCAGGAAAACAAGTGATTTGTAGCAAGATACTTAATACAAACTTCATAAATTTATATTTTCAAATATTTTGATATAAAAATTCATATCACATATATGTCATTTAACTTATAATTAGATGAGGGTTTCATCTGTGTTTCTTAAGAAGCCCAGAGCCTGCTTCGGAAGGTCTGTGTTAGTTCATGGAGAACTTGTACGTGGTAGTAAGCATGGTCCCTGGCGTTTACCACTAGGTTCCCTCCAGTCCCCAGATCCAAACGGTTCATGGTTCCCAATTAAGAATTCCTGTTCCAATTCCTTTTGTAAGTTAAGTGTTTCGTTTTAGTTTTTAAAATGTCTTTTATTCTTTCATGCATGTTTTTGCCTGCATATATGTCTGTGCACGATGGACATGCCTGATACCTGACAAGGTCAGAAGAGGGCGCTGGATCTTTTGGAACTGTGGTTGCAGATGGTTTTGAGCTGCCACATGGGTGCTGGGAATTGAGCCCGGGTTGTCTGAAGATGCTTTTAATCTCCGAGCCATCTGTCCAGCTCCAAGTTTTATCCTAAAGTCGAGATTTATCTAATTTGTGGACTGTCCTTCTGTTTCATAATACAAGATTTTGTTTCTAGACTTCATGCTCAAGAAACTGTACTTGAATTCTCTGCAGAAACCATTTGTCTTCTGCAGGGCACCAGAATGAATACCTGCCAAGATCTTACCAGTTAGAGTTTAGTCTTGACGCTTTGCAGTATTGAACATGCCTTTCAGGAAGTTACGGGATGTTTAAAATTGTTAGTTTAAAAAATATTCTTACATAACTTGAAAGACATACTCATTTTATAGAAAGGAAGGCTGTGTTAATATTGTGTATTGTCTATCCATTATCCAGATGTTTAGTTCCGAAAGTTTTCAGATTTCAGTTTTTTTCAGGTTTTGGGTTGTTTACATATACATAAGGACATCTTAGTGATGGGACCCAAGTCTAAACACAGTACCATTTACAGTCCATGCTTACCTTACGTATGTGGCCTGAGGAGTTTATTCAGTGTTTCTAGCACACCTGAGTTTTGACTGCAGCCTGTCATGTCATGTATGAAGTTTTCCACGTGACACCTCATCAGTATGGAAAGTTTGGGGTCTCAGAGTGCTTTAGATTATGTTTAAGATTTTCAGATTAGGAATGTTAAACATGTATTTTCTAATTATTTTTCAAGAAATGTTACTTAATAAGCTATGTATTACATTGTGACTGGTTTCATATAGGGATGAGGATATGCAGAGCTTGGCCAGTTTGATGAGTATGAAGCAGGCAGATATTGGCAATTTAGATGACTTCGAAGAAGATAATGAGGATGATGACGAGAACCGCGTGAACCAGGAGGAGAAGGCGGCCAAAATCACAGGTGAGTGGGCCCCGTGAGCGCCGACTGAGCTGAACCTGATGGGTGCTCTCTAACTTGTGATTCAAGTTTTGATGCTGTTTTTAACTCACATGAATTTAAGAGGTACTGTTTTACATGGGCTTTCTACCCTGCTTACTTCTAATCAGATCCAAATGAGATTCATTGTCCCTTTTGTTTGAGTTTTCAAAGAAACATTTACTGAAGCTTTTTTTTGTAGTTAAAATAGTTGATGTATCTTTGTTAATTTTCCAGAAATTAACCTATTTATATTCTTACCCTTTGTGTAGTTAATCTATTAAAGATAGAGTACTTAAGTCCTCAAGTATTTAGTCCAAAAAACAATGTTGTAACCTCATCCTAATGTGTCTCCCTTGGCTCCGTTTTATACATCCTGCCTTGAAATCTTATCCAGCCTTGGTATTTGTAACCTGGGTTTCACTCGCTTGTCACATTTATTATTTTATTTTTAACCCATCTCTATTAATTAAGTACATCTCTCATAGATATCAGTTATTAACCTAGCCCTGTAACGTTTGTTTTTCTTTTCTTTTTTTTTTTTCTTTTCCAAGACAGGTTTTCTCTGTGTAGACATGGCTGTCCTGGAACTCACTCTGTAGACCAGGCTGGCCTCAAACTCAGAAATCCACCTACCTCTGCCTCTCAGAGTGCTGGGATTACAGGCGTGCGCCACCACCGCCCGGCAACGTTTGCTTTTCAATAGCTGTTTGCTGTGCTGGGGCAATAGCTCCATGAGTCTGGTGCCTGCCACATAAGCAGGACAATCTGGGTGCATTCCCCAGAAGCACAGAGCCTGTGTCTGTAATGTCAGCCCCAGGAGACAGGAGGATCTGTGGGCGCACTGACCTCGCAGATCAGCAAGCACCTCCAGGTGCAGTCAGAGCTGAGAAAGACAGCTGACTGTGACTTTTGACTCCCATACTCACCTGCACCATATGTGTACATGCATGTATGCATATACACACCCATGTAAACACACACCCACACCCATCAGACTCTCTCCGTCCTGATCCCGTTAGACTCACCTTCACCCACACAGTTTCCAGGCTTTTTCTTATTAATCCCTCTATCATTTTGCCATTCTAGTTTTTAATTTTTAAGAATATTTTAGTGTCCGGGTGTTTTGCCTGCACCACATGCATGCCTGTACTTGCAGAGGCTGGAAAAGAATGTTGGAGCCTCTGGAACTAGCAGAGAGGCGGTTGTGCGTGGCTGTGCGGGTGCTGGGAATCGAAGCTGTGTCCCTGCAAGAGCAGCCCGTGCTCCTAACTGCCGCGCCATCTCTTCAGCCCCTGAGAATTTTCTTTGAATTAAGCATTTTGTTTTCCTAGTGTAATTTGAAAAATTATCTGTTTTCATTTTAGAATAATAGCTTTAAGAATTAACCAGGCAATCTGGGCAGTGGTGGTGCACGCCTTTAATCCCAGCACTTGGGAGGCAGAGGCAGGCGGATTTCTGAGGTCCAGGCCAGCCTGGTCTACAGAGTGAGTTCCAGGACAGCCAGGGCTACACAGAGAATCCCTCTCTAGAAAAAACAAAAAAACAGAAACAAAACAAAACAAAACAAAACAAAAAAGAATTAACCAGGCAAACAAATGAATGAACCTGTGGATCCTAATATTAAAATGAAAATGAAAATTATATATTATTGTTCTTCTTATAAAAATGCAATATAATTTTCTTTATCAGTACCTTCCCTACATTTCCTTTGGGCTATTACATTTATTTTAGTAGTATTTTCCCCAGTAATAAATGCTAGCATGCATCGCATTTCCTAATGATGTCAGCAGCACACTACTTTAATTTTATTGAAAACAGTGTTCTTTTCTTCATATGTTATATTCTGATTATGATCTTCCTTCTTCCAACTCTTCCTTGGTCCTACTTCCCCGGCCACCTAAGTCCACACCCTTTCTCTCTCTCTTATGAACAGGAATCTAAACTTGTAATAATGAAAAATAAAATAAGTTAAGAACAAATCAAAATAAGACAAAACAGAGGAAAAAAAGCACATACAGATGCGGAAGCATCTACATTCACAGACAGAAAGCCCATAAAAAACAATATAATATAAGCAAAAGATGTGTAGGGGGAAAATAGAAGCTCAGACATATACAAAAATCTCTAAAACTACACTTGGGGTTGTTTTGTGTCGGCCTTCTATGGCTGGGTGTGGGGCCTGTCTGTTAGTATGGTTTGTCTCCCCGGTGAGGCGCCATCAGAGAATCCTTTCTCCTTTGGGACGGAACTGATCATCCACTGGAGACAGCTTTGGGGCTAGAATGGGGGCTGTGTCTGCTTCCCCTCAACACTTGGATTCCATCTGGCTTAGGCTGGTACAGGCCTTATGCATGCTGTGCTGCCACATTTCTGAATTTATATGCATCAGTCAGTCCTGGTGTGCCCAGAGAGCTTTGTTTCCTTGATACCTTGCATCCTCGGTGGCTCTTGCAGTCCTCCCAAGCCTCTTCTGTAGCGTGCTCTGAGCCATGAGAAGAGGGTTGATGGAGACATCCTGTTTAGGACTAGACAGAGACCTTGCGCTCTTCACTGCTGAGCCCATGAGAAGGATTTGAAATTTCAGCACTTTTGTATAGTAATTTAAAAATTGTCTAGCCCAGCTAGCACATGTTCTAATTGGGAGTATTTGTTTACATCTACCACAGGAGGAAGCTTCTTTGATAATGGCTGAGCAAGATATTGATCTATGAGTATAGCAGTGTGTTGTTAGGTGTCATTTTATTGCTATGTTCCTGTAGTATTGGTTTCCTAGATCCATGACCTGCCGTTTCTTAGGTTCTTGGCTACCCAGGCAATGTCAGGCATGGGTTTCATCTCATGGGGTGGACATCAGTTTAAAGTAGATAGCGATTGGTTATCCCCACCACTTTTGTGCTACTGTGGTAGGTCACCATTGTAGACCCAGGGTTTGTAGCTGAGTTGGTGTTTACCTTTCTCCTCCGATAGTGCGCAGAGTACTTTCCAGTACCACGGACACAGTACCACGGACATTAATCAGTAGGGGTGAAGGCTGTAGATAGGCACCAACTCGACTCTTCCAAGTTCAGTGAGTTACTTAGGTGTTGTCTTCAGCTACAGGGCCTTCCCTTCAGATTGTGGAGAGCAGCTGATAGCCTTGGCAGCAGTCTGGGTTGTTTGTGGGTTTCCTTGGGAAAACCTTCCGTGGATGCAATGTGCTGTACTCGTACTCTTTCCATCATCCTCTCTCACTCTTTCCTGCCCCCACTGAACTTTTCTTTCCAGAAAGTTCCTTGAGTGAGTGTGACTTGGAGGGTATTTCCTGAGCAAGGGAAACCAGTGGCTGGGTGGCAAGGATATGACTGTCCCTCTCCCAGCACCTAGTAACTGCCTGTAGTTCCTGAGGGAGAAGTCGGGTCTCGCTGGCTCCTCTCACATCAGGTACACCGATGAGCCCAGTCTTGTATAGGCCTTGTTCAAGTATCCATTGCTGATGTGAGTTCATGGCTCCAAAAGCTATGCCTGTCCTGTGCGGAAGATAGTGTCTCATGTCACTGCGGTCTATCTCTGACTCTTAACATCCTTTGTTGCCTGTTGCATGATGTTCTGTGGGCTTTGAAGGGGGAAATACAGATGGCCCTTTGGGGCTGAGAATTCAACAGTCACTTATTAGCACTTTGACCAATTATGAGTTTCTGCGTTATTACCCACTGCAAACAGAAGCTTCTCTCACCAAGGTTGTAAACAGCACTTATCATAGGCCACAGTCCACTTAGCAAAGTAGGTTCCCCTTTAGGACCTGTGACCTGACTAGCCATGCCCTCTTTCCAGTTGACAGTACCAGATGTGACTTCTGCTTGTAGAGCAGATCTCAAATACAATTAGAAAGTCATTGCTTACCTCTCCATAAGAGTCCAGCAGGTGTGTCTTGACAGTAGATTGATACTGTAGCGTGAAGGTTCACGGATGTGTAAGAGTGTGGATTTTTTTTTCTCCCAGTGACTACATAGTATCTTCTAGCACTATAAAAGGTGGCTAAGGAAGCAGTTCCAGCCAACTTCAGTTCTGTATCCTGCAACCAAAGTGTACATGTGTCTTCAGCAGTTACCTTGCTTTGTTTTGCTGGGCAGCCAACAGTAGGTTGGGTGCCTTGGAAGCTCCTTGACCAGCGACTTAGAAGGAAGTGTCCCATAACCTGCTACTGGCGTTATTGTCTAATGACCTTGGTTTCTAGGAGTACCATTATCCATTACCCACACAGGGTGCCTTTCTTCCGTACGGCTTCTTGGCGCATCGTTTGCGGTCAGCCTCACACACACACACACACACACACACACACACACACACACACACACCCCGTACCTCCTCATGTCTCACACCTCAGTCCATTCCCACACAAACCTCCCCTCTCTGGCTCCCCCCAGCACTCACACCACATACGCTGCACTATCGCTTCCCTAATTAAGTCCTCTTCCCATCCCTTCTCCAATTGCTCTGATTTTTTAGCTTCTTAACCTGTGCAGACAAGCTGAACTCACAAATCTAAGTAGATGTGCATGTAATGGGTGACAGGTGGCATTTGTCATTCTGTACTTTGGTCACCTCACTTATTCCTGGAAAATTTTTTTTAACCTTTAAAAATATTTTTTAATTGGATGTTTTTTGCATGTTGTATATATATTCTGATAAGGGTTCCCCTCCCCCACATCCTCAAAGGTCTGCACTGCCTCTCCACTCACCTATCTCTTTTCTTTTCTTTTTGTTCTTTATGTACATTTCAAATGTTATCTCCTCTGAACACCCCCTGTCGTATCCCCCCCTCCCCCTGCTCACCAACCCACCCCTTCCCTGTCCTGGCATCTGAATTTTGTTTGTTTGATAGTCGATGATAGTCGTTTTGACTGAGATCCGATGGGACCTCAAAGTAGTTTTGCATTGCATTTCCCTGTAACCTTAAAAGAAGTAATTCACTGGCCATTTGGATTTCTGCCTTTGAGGACTCTGTGCCAGTCCATGGTCCATCTTTTCACCGGGTTGTTGATTTCTTCATGTTTATTTATTTTTTGGTAGAATATATTGCAGACAGATTCCTGTGTCAGAACTACACACCTGGTGAAGCTCTTCCATCCTGTAGTCACTGTTCTGTAGGTTGCTGTTCCGTTTGAACCTGGGCTGTGTGTACAGAAGCCTTTGAGTTTTCCAGGGATTCAGTGTCAGCTGCTGGCCTTGGTCAGCCCTATTCTGAAAGTCCTTACGTTTACCTACTCTTGAGATGTTTCTGCTTTTCCTCTAACCACTTCTGAGTAACACATCTCACATGTAGGTCTTTGATCTATTTGGAGTTGATTTTTGTATACGGAGATAAATATATAGCTTCATTCTTTTACATGTAGATATTTCATTTTTCTAGCACCACATATGCAGAGGTGGCTGATTTTGTTAAACACCAGCTAGCTGTGGGCTTATATCTCAGTTCTAATTCTATTCCATTGATCTTCCCATCTTGTGTGCTGGTACCATATTGCTTTTTAAAATTATTATTGCTATGGCTCTGTAGTTAAAAAAAGTGAAATAAAAAATTGAAAATCTGGTTTGTTGATGCTCTTGGTATTATTGTTTAGAATTGCTTTGACTATCAAAGCTTCTTTATATTTATAAATTATTTGTTTATTAGGTTTTACGGTGTGCCGTGCACCCATGAGTGTCTGTGTGCCTGTATGTATGTATGTATGTATGTAGTATGTCTGTCTGTCTGTCTGTCTGTAATATGCACACTTTCCACAGCATGCATGTGGAAGTCAGAGGAGAAGTTGTAGAAGCTGGTTCCCTCCTCAGCTCTGTGAGCCCCAGTGAGTGCTAACAGGCGCCCCCACCTCTGACCATCTCCCTCGTCTCCCTGTGAATGTCAGGATTTCTGTGAGGAGTGGGTGTAGAATGGTGGCGAGGGTTGCATTGAGCCACTAGATTGCTTTTGATAGGAGCAAAACACTCATTTTACAATATTAATTTTTCAGTGCATGCACATAGAGATCATTCCATGTTCTAGTGTCTTTTCAATTTTCCTCTTCAGTATTTTACATTTTACATTGTAGGGTATGTTTCACTTTCTTGGTTAGGTTCATTCCAAGGCTATTTTGGGGGTTGGGTGAAGTTGTAAAACTGTTTCTCTGTTTTCTTTTTAATACTTTTATTACTAGTATATAGGAAGGCTACTGATTTTTGTATCTGAGGGTGCTGGAGAGATAGATTAACAGTTAAGAGCACTGACTCTTAGAGAGGACTTAGCACCTACATGGTGTCTCACAACCACCTGTAACTGCTGTCCCAGGAGATTCAACTCCTTCCCTTGGCCTCCATTGGTATCAGGTACATACATGGTATACTACATGTAAATAAAACACCCATATATACAAAATAAATAATTTTTTAAACTTCATTTTAATGCTAATTTTGTATCTTAGCACTTTGCAGAAATTTTCTGGTGTACTCTGTAGGATTACTATGTATAGACTCACATCATCTGCAAATAACTATTTCTGACCTTCCTTTCCTATCTGTATTCCTTTTCTTTCTTTCTCTTGTCAAATGCACTGTCTAGGACTTCAATAGAAGTGGACAGAGTGTAAATATACCCTTGCCTTGGTCCTGATTTTAGTGAAAATGCTAGTTTTTCTTCTTTTAGAATGATGTTGACTCTTGAGTTTGGCATGTCGTGTGTATCCGTGAGTATATTGAGATATGTTTCTTCTACTCCTAGTTTTTTCATAGTTTTTATCCTGAGAGAATGTTGAACTTGCCAAAGGCCTTTTCTGCAGCTATTGAAATTATCATGTGGTTTATGTCCTTGAGTGTGTTTATATAATAAATTATATTTGTTGGTTTGCATATGTTGAAACATCCCTGAGTCTCTGGAATGAAACTACCTTTATCACGGTGGTCTTTTTGACATGTTCTTGAATTTAGTTTTTAAATATTTTTGAGAAATTTGTGTCTCTTTCCATTAAGGAGATTGGTGTGTAATTTTCCTTTTTTCATTACGTTTTCTTCTAATTTTGACATATCTTCCTGAGTCAATTTTTCTTTTATTAATTGTATTATTTTTTATATTTCTGTTCATTCGCTTCTGCCATATTCATATTATTATTATTACTATTATTATTGTGTGTATGTGTGTGTATGTGTGTGTGTGTGTATGTGTGTGTGTGTGTGTGTGTGTATACATTGTGCACTTGCATGTCAGAGGACAAATGGCAAGAGCCAATTCTGCTGTACTAGTGTTTCATATTTCTAGTAGCTAGAGTACCTTTTCCCATCTTTCTACTCTAAGATAGTATATTGCTTTGAAGACAAGGTATGTTTCTTGTATTCTATTTTTAAAATCTACTCTGCTGGACTGTGTCTTTTCATTAGAGATTAGACCATTGATAGTTGTTATTGAAAGATGTGTATTGAGTCCTGCCATGTTGCCTAGCTCTCAGTGCTGTAGAATTCTAGTGCACAGAACACTAAGTATCTCTGAAAGTCAGTTCCTCTGAGGTTTGCTGAGTTCTGTTCAGATCTGAGTAAGATTCTTTTCCAGTCTCACAGTGTTTTGTCTCTCTGGTTTCAGTGTACAGTCTCGTCTTTTTAGTTTACTCTAGGGTCTTTGGTTGTGGAGCTGAGGCCACAGCAGAAATTCTTGTGAAATGCTGTCTTGTTCCTGTTCTGTCGGCTGGATTGTCTATACCAGAGGAAAAGGGCTTTCCCCGGCTTTGCCTGTGCTGTTCTGCCTTGGTTTAGCTCCCAGATCCCAGCTGCTGAGGATGCCTGCTGCTTTTCGGATAGATATTTTCATCTTTCCCAGCTTATTCCTTGGAGAGACTTCGTCTTCTGAGGAGCACCTTTTTTGTAGATGTTTTCAATTAGCATATATTAATTACGTAAGACAGTAGGTTCAGTCATGAGCTATTCATAGCATATATAATGCATAACCTTCTTTGAAGGAGTAGACTGCTAACAGTTATTTTATGTTTATCTTAAATTGACATGTAAAGAATAGCTATTTAGTTGATAATTACTTACAGACAGTGGCCTTTGCATCAGTAGTAACTGACAAAATTTATCCTCTACAATTATATAAACTCTTTGCAATAAGGTGAATCCATGGCATCTATGTTTGGACTGATCAGAAAGCCTTTACTCTGTTCTCTTTGAGATAAGTTCCGTGCTAGCTGGAAAGATTTTGGGACTAGCTCTCAAGAGCCTTTATTGAAACTATAGGTGACAGTCCAATGTCAGTGGATGGGCTGGAGAATTTTTAATTACAATAGAAAAATTCCTGAAATGTAGCATAAGTAACAGACCCTGGGGCGTGGCAGGGACAACGCTTTTTAATGAAAAGTTTAGTCAAGTATATACATACTTGAGATAATCAGCGTCTGCATCTGTACAACTGCACTGTGCTTGAAGCAATATTTGGCAATATGCTCACCTTTGGAATTCATGTTAAATATCTTTTCTTTTTTTATCTGTCTCATTTTGTTTCTGTCTGTCTACTTGTTTTTTGTTGTTGTTTGTTTGATTGATTGCTTTTTATGGTGTTGAGGGATTAAATTCCAGTTCTTCCACATGTTAGGAAAGCCTGATCCTCACCCCCTAGTCTCCATGTTAAATCTATAAATATACATAAAACAGGAAGGGAAAAATGTGCCTGGGTAAAAGACAAGATCCTATTTAGTAAACCTCAGCAGAACCAAGGCCAACTAAAACACTTTGTATAGACCGGTATTGAGGGAAACTCAAAAGTTTTAAAGCCCTCTGATATGCCTGTTGAAAGATCATCATGTAGTCTGTGTAGACAATCAGATCCATATGGCCTAAATAAACCCAACTTGGATTTTCTTTAAAAGATATAAGAAGCAGTAAGTCACTCCTTTCTATTCTTGGCCTTCTACTGATCAGTGACACTTTGGCCACAAAGACAAGATAAGATGCACAGCAGGTTGGTGGTTTTGTTTTGTTTTGTTTTGTTTTTGCTTAAAATTCCCTTTGTTGCACAAGAACAGGTATGTCTTTCAGTAGTTTGATAAGTATTCCTTACCAAGTCCACTTAAAGTGAATGCACAGTTCTCCACATCCAGAGAAGCGCAGAGCTGTACTGTAGTCTTCCACCATGTGCAGTCCTACCATCCACAGGCAGTGTATGAAGCAGGGTTCATTTTTACCATAAGCAATGTTGCTGGGGCTTGCAAATCCGTAGTTGATAAAGTTAATTTGGGAGAAGGAAAAGAGAATGACATATTGGCTACCTTCAGGGGAAAAGACTCTTGACAGTCCAGATGGTAGCAGCGAGATCCCACTTAGAGATTGAAACTCTAGACGTGATAATGGCATGACTCAGGCATATGAGATTAAATGTCCTACTTCCCAGGGCCCTGCACAAGGATAAGGAGGTCTCTCACCTTTGACTAGAAGGTTCCTTAGAATTAACATGAGACTCTGGTTAGAGAATATATTTATTAATTTGCTTATTTTTACCTGAGTGCCTACCACCAAGTACCCAGGATGTTCAGTTACAAAATCATTTCTGTGCAACCAGTAACATGAAAAAAATCAAAAAGCATGTACTTTGAAAATTTATTTAAAGGGTAAGAATTTTTAGAGTCCCAAACCTGTTACATGGTCCTGACTAGATAAGAGGTAAGAGTGGAGATAGAGAAATAGGGCAATTCTGACTCCTTGAGCCAGAAAATGTATAAGGCAAAAGTACTCAGAGGTTGAAAGGGCTGGGACATCGGAAAGTGGACGAGTGGTAGGGTGGCAAGCGTGAGGCCCGGTTCAACCGCCAAACTGAAAATGAATACACTGATTTATTTTTAAAAATCAATCAAAAGGAGTTGGAATTCCCAAGAGGAGAGAAAGCAGAAATATCTCCACATTGTCTGCAGTTTGGACCTGCCCCCTTGGAGAACAGTAAAAGCAGCAGAAGACCAGCTACAAACCCATTCACGTTTGGGTCACACCCAGTCCCCAGCCAGACCTTACTTGTCTGGTGACAACTGAGCGTCTAGCTTTCCCACGCACAGCATGCAGAGAGGATGCCATTACTACTGAGAGCCTATCTGACAGGGCTGGAAGGGACAACAAAGTCAGAAGCCTGAGGCCTAAGCTTTTGGAGAAGAGCTCGGAGGTGCTGTTCTCAGTCCCACTGGGGTTCCTCTAGGAGTGTATTCTAGTAATTCAAAGTTAGTGTCGCCATGTTCACAAAAGAAAGAAAACAATCATAGATTCATCTGAACAGATACAGAAAGGAAGACTTGACAAAATTGAGTAGAGAGTTTCTCAGCCAAGTGTTATTATTCCTTCGCTTTGATTTAGGGAACCCTGACCCCTTGACTGGAACTGAGGCATGCATGCATACACTCACAACTTGTGTGTAATCTTATAGAGGAATAACCATATATTATGTAAGATACAAGATTGGTATAGACACAGTTACGTAGGTTTACATATAAACAGTGAACATATGGAAACTAACATAGGAACTCCATTTAAAACTGAAGTTTAAAAGAAAAATCATGGATTAGGCCTTTAATCCCAGCACCCAGGAGGCAAGGCAAGTGGATCTCTGTGAGTTTGAGGCCCAGCCTGGTCTACAGAGCCAGTTCCAGGTCAGCCAGGTCTATACAGAGAAACCCTATCTCTAACACTACCCCTCCCCCCAAATTCCATGATTACATAGAAATAAATCACTGAAAGATGTGGAAAAACCCTATACAACAGTGTATTACAGAATTGAAGGTAATAGAAAAAGATTTAATAAACAGAGAGTTCTACATTTATAGATTGAAAACTCAAAATTCTTACTTCTCCCTAAATTAACCTGTAAATGAGTTATACTCAGGTTAATTATAATCCTAGCAGATTTCAAATGAGCCCAGAAATTTAAAAGTTGATTTTTAAAACATACAAGAAAACCCAAGAACACACAAATGGGGGAAATTAAAACAGATTAATAGCAATCAGAACAGAACTAACTTTAAGATTTACTGTAGAGATTTAATAACCAAGATAGTATAGTGTTGCCATAGGTCAGATAAATAGATATGCAGCATTAACTATTGAGAATTGTACCTCCTAGAAAGCTGTGTCCAGTAAAAGTTAAGTGGTTGGGTTTTCTTTATTATTTGAGCCATTATCACCTCTTGGGTTTATCTTTCAGGCATGTTACTCTTACAGGTCACAGGGTTTGTATTCTTTGACACGACTCTTTTCCTCTGATAACTTCCAACACTATGCCAGTCAATAGGAGTGAAGCTTGGAGTCAAACACTGGGTTAATTGTCTTTATTTGATGATGTAAATAACTACATCAGTTAGAATTAAGTTTCAAGAACTTGATGAGAGCCAGGCGTGGTGGTGCACAGATACATTCTCAATGCCCAGGAGGCTGGGGAAGGAAGATTATTACAAATTCAAGGCAAACCTGGGCTACGTAGTGAGACCTACAGATACACACAGACATGTGCAGCCTCAGAGCAGGGTCTCTGAGGACGGAGAAAGGTATGTGTGTGGAGAGGGGATGGGTGTAGCTCACGGTGCGTTGAATGTGAGGGATGGGTGAAAATCACGTGAACCGGGCTGGAGACACGCTGTGGCAGTGTGGAGCAGTTACTTGACATTCCAGAGGACTCCAGGTCAGTTCCTAGCACTCAAGCAGGGCAGCGATTCACAACCACCTATGGCTCTAGCCCCAGGGTATTGAGCACAGCCTTCTGTGGTTGCACACATGCACATGCACACACATACAGCACATACATAAAAAAAAAAATCAGGGATGCCTGTGTTTTGAAGATGTGCTGCTCAAATGTGAGGATTTAAGGAGAACGAACACTTCTCAATAGCTGCTTGCCTGCTCAAAGAAGCCTCTGCCTTCCTTTCCTATTACAATTTGCTGCTGTTTGAAAATAGCATTACTAAACCTGTTAGATGTATCCATAAATCAAATATTTACAGGCTGAAGCCTTTGAGGAAAGTGACATCTTTTTGACCTTGATCTTTGCCAGGAAGTTGAAGTGTTACTATTTTGGACTATCTTAAAATAAGATATATTGCTACTAAATGTAGTTAAACTCAAGAGAAGAATGTGGGTGATGGAGATGCCCAGCCATGCGCTAGCCCTAGGCAGTTTATCTTTTCCCTTTAACTCACCCAACAGGGTTTCTTAAAAGGAACAGCCACCCACTCTCATGTTGCCTCTGCATTCCCCCTTTCAGTGTGATAATCTGTTGGTCAATTTCTATCTTCTTTTAACTTCTGACAGTAAAGAGAAGTCACAGATTACTTGGCCCTGAGCTTCGATTGCCTGCCCCTAATTTCATTTCCCTTAGTTGCACCAGTGTGAAGCAAGTCAAAACCAGTTTGTGCACGACAAGTGCTTTGCTCTGTGAGTTTATTGCTCAATTTGAGCAGCAGTGTAGGGTAGAATTCTTTTTCCTGCACTGTTACAGAGCATTGTTAATATTTTCTAAGTGTGTACACTTCCAGTGAAATAAAGCTTTTAATGGGTAATAAAGTATAACATAAATATATTGGGCCACAGTGATGTTTCCTGGGAACGTCTTCCATTAAAAATTCCATTAACTTTTTCTAATTATAAAAAGAAAAATTAATAATAGGTGATTTGGAAGAAACAAAAGTATACTTTCAGAAGGATAACTGTAACAAAATTAGGTATTTCAGGTTCCAACTACCACCTGCAGTATTTTCGTAGGAAGTTTCACAGATTGGTCACAGCGCCAGGGCTGCTCTCGGCAGTTCCGTGTGCATCTTGCAGTGTGCCGAAGCCCTCAGAGCGGAGTGCGCATTCTCCAGCTGGGTCACGGTTAGCACTCAGGACTGAGCACTGCCAGCCTCAGCACTCTGCGCTCTCCGCCCACCCCCGGCATAAGCCCCAAACACCTGTGATCCGCAAATGTGTCGAGTTCCCTTTGCGTCTTTCTGTGCTCATGGAATGACCTTCATTTCCTCTTTCTGTTTTATAGATTAATGTTGTTTGGCCTTGCGTTAGCTCACATGTGAGTAAAACACCAGGAAGCTGTCTGACCTGAGACTGCCTCTTCTGTTTCGCTGGGGGTTGAGTGTGAGCTTTTTTAATAACATTGAGCAGACGTGTAGCACAGACTGACCTGCCTGTCTCTTTACACATGAAGCCATGAGAGTAAGCTCAGACACAGGCATTTAATAAAGAAGCGCTACTTCTTTGAAGATGTAAAAATTTTGGATTAACATTTATTTGTGCTGGGGAAGTGGGCAGGGGTGGGTGGGAGGACAGGGGGAGAGAAGGGGGCTTACGGGACTTTCGGGGAGTGGAGGGCTAGAAAAGGGGAAATCATTTGAAATGTAAATAAAAAATATATCGAATAAAAAAAATGTTTAAGAAGAAAAAAAAAAACCCAAAGAGAAAAAAACAACATTTATTTGTGCCACAAATAAGGAAAGTTGGCCTAGATGATCCAGGGTCACCTTTGCATTCCATTAGCATGAGAAACAATTCTGGAAGCAAAAGTTTTAGGAGTAAAGCGAGCATTAATGTGAGCTTAGGGTCGATCCAAGAGGCCGGGAAGGACAGGATGATTTGTCATTAATGAAAAGAATAGGGAAAAAAGGCCGTGGCTTGTTAATGAAGAAACACTCAGAAAATTGTGATACAAATAATATAGTTTCATAGACTCATTTTGATAATATTTGAACATACTCTGTATTATACCTAAAACTCTATGGAGCAATTATTCATATTTGAAATTGACAACTAAGCCTCTTGATTTTGTGTTTTCCTACAGTTATATGAGATACTTAATTCGTGGTAGATTAATACACTTTGAGATTAAATTCATAACCATATAACAGTTTAAAATGCCCTAGCTACATAAAGAAAACTATGTCTTTGAGTATTATTTAAAATCTTTCAACCAAGCAATTACAAACTTGGAAATGTAGGCAAATAAACAATACTAATATATTAAATGGACTACACATATTAACAAAAGCGCCGCAGGCTCGTTGTGAGGACGGACTGATAATGTATGTAAAGCCTTTCTCGCTGCTTAATATATCTCAGCTGCTAGCGCTATTTGTTATTTCGTTGCTATTCAAAGTTAAAAACAAGTCATTGGCAAAATTTTAAAAATTACACAACTAGCAATAAAAAAGTCAGTAATGAATAGTAACACTTTGACATCATTGCTGCTCTTCCAACTCATTATGAGTTTACAAAAAATACTAAGTTGCAACGATTAGTAGGCAGGAAAGGAGGAACTTTCCTTCTGAATTTGCTGTAACCTGAGTTCTAGCATAAGATTTAAAGCCGTCATCCTAGTGGGCTGAAGAGAGGACTCCGTGCTGTAGAACATACGCTCCTTTCCCAGGAGCACCCAGGGTTTATTCCCAGCACCCATATCTGGAAGCTCCCAGCCCCAGAACTCCAGAGTCAGGATCTGATACTTCCTTCTGGACTTTGTGCCTTTCGCAGCTGACCTCTGCACATACGCGGATATACACATAATTTAAAGTAAAATAGTGTTCAAATGTTTTTGAGCACAGTAAGGGCTGGAGAGATGGCTCAGCGTGAGTGGTGATGGCCGCGAAGCTCAGCGTCTGACTTTAGTTCCAGGGATCCAGAAGAGGCAAGCTGTCCTCTGTCCCCCCAGGCACGCTGCGGCATGCTCGCCTACCCTACTCCCCAGAAAAGAAAGTTTGTTTTTATGTATGGTCATGATAAAATAAAACATTTTCAGTCGGACACAAGTTTGACCTTTCACTGACGTTCAGTATGGCTGTGTAGTTCAGTTAGGTTTATCTGTCTTTATTCCCTGTTTCCGATGGTTGACTTTTACTATCAAAGGTAGTTTTGCTCATACAAAATCTATTTTCTCATTTGGATATAGGAAATTGATAACCTTATTGGGTTTTTTAATTGTATTTTTTAAATTATTTTTTTATTTTCATGTATGTGAGTACACTGTAGCTGTCTTCAGACACACCAGAAGAGGGCATCAGATCCCATTACAGATGGTTGTGGGCCACCACATGGTTGCTGAGAATTGAACTCTGGACCTCTGGAAGAGCAGCCAGTGCGTTTAACTGCTGAGCCACTTCTCTAGCCCAGTTTATTGATTTTTTTATATGAATTTTGTTCAAATAAATTTGAACAAAACATTTCTGGATTAATATTCTGGTAGTCTCTTATTGTTTCAATATTTATTAGTGTCTTTGTAGAATTTAAATTCTCTGGGGACAATACGATGTCTGTTTCTTTTCATCCTTGTGTCCCAAGCAGAAGCCGTAGCACAGACTGACAAATGTTTGTTCAAAAATTTAAGTACATGAATGCAATCCTATCACAAACATGGATTGTTTGATTTGGTTCAAATAAAATTTATTGCATACTTAGATTTATTGGGCTAAGGAACAGTTGTACTGATAATAAATTTAAACTGCCGTATATTTCTGTTCTCTTTATTTCCCACGAAATGGTCTGGATCCATTTGGTTTATCTTTGTATATAACATTTTCCTAGGCTTAGCTTTGGTTGTGCTGAGGACAGTTGGCCTTTGTAAGGCCTTTTCATTTTGCTTATAATTCATGTATAAAAAGAGTTTTCATATATGAAATTAGTTGTGTGGTTTTCTCCTTTACCTTTGTCTTCAGTCTGTGGTTCATAGGTAAGTAGAATGCTTTAGGGGGAAACAATAGTAGCCATGTCCTGCTCTTAGTCTTCCTTGATGATTTTTAACATAGTAGAACATGAAGAATTACTTTGTAGTTTATTCAGATAAATACAGTGTTAAAGTCTTTGGCTTACATTAAGAATTTTGCAAGACAAATAGTGACTGACTCACCATGGATGTTTATTGTTCTATTTCCAAGAGTTGCTGAAGTCCAGCATAAACCTCTTATGTTACTTATTGTTACTGTTTTATGTTTATTAACATAGTGATTATGCTACTAATAAAAAAATGCCACTACTTAAAAAAAAACAGTAAAAGGATTGTAGTAATGCCCAGTTATTTACCTTTGTTACAGTTCATCAAAGTAACATTTCTGAATGTATTTCTTTATTAATCAAATGTCTCCTGTCTGTTTTTGATAACAGCATGCTTCTACAGCTCTTTAGTTAAGTGACCTGACCGTACGTTTGTCTTGACTGGCTTCTGTTTACAGAAATTGTAAACCAGTTGAATGCTCTGAGCAGCTTAGATGAAGATCAAGACGACTGCATAAAGCAAGCAAATATGCCCTCAGCTAAATCAGCCAGTTCCTCTGAAGGTCTAAAGCTTTCCTCCCTCTGCCTCGCATTGCCTGTGTTAACTGTGACTTGCTACATTCTGACTTCTGTCTGCTTAGCTGTCAGTTTTGTCCTTGTGTAATTTCTTGAATGTTCTCTTTGGTAATTTGTAGTGCACCATCTAGCAACAAGATAACAGACCTTATCATTACCAGGTTTGTTAGCAGATTGTTTGATGTGAGTTATTCTGAATCATCCCGAGTGTTAATCTCCTGGCATGATACCGTTTTATTGCGCTGTACTGTTGTACATGCACCTCTGAGAACATGTGTGTGTGACCTGTTTAAGAGTTTCCAAGTCTTTTCAGGCACTGAAAAAATCAAATTTAGTTGAAATTTAGTTGACATAGAAAGTTCCTTTACTATAGGTCATTATCTGCTGTAATTCCCATGTTAAACATGTTTCTTTTGGTTTATTTTCAAATGTTGGTGTACTACAAAATACTCAAATGGCATTCTGCCGCTCATAAAATACTGTCTTATTATTTGCAGGTATTATTAATGTGAATTTTAATATTTTGAAATATTTCATGAATTACCAAAACTCATGATTCACTATAACTGTGATGAACTTTAAACATGCACTTATTTTCAGAACTTATAAACACACTTAACTTTTTGGATGAAGCACAAAAGGACGTGGCCACCGTGAATACAAATCCGTTTGATGAACCTGATGTAACAGAATTAAATCCATTTGGAGATCCTGACTCAGAAGGTAACATGCCCGTCTATACACTTACTTTGCACAGAAGTAACTCCTCGTGACAGTTAATACCCACGGATCAGAGCATCTCTAAGCCCTTAGCAAGAAAGTTTTGTTTTAGCAAGTGATAGTGAACACTGACACACACAGAAGTTCTGGATAGTCGAGCTCTCTCAAGCTGTAAGGGCAGACATGGTTTTTCTCAAGGTGGTGGTTGTTTATAATATTATTGCATTTAATACTACTTGTATTTGGTCATTTATTAATTCTCTCCATCCATTTGATCAAAAAGATAGCAAGGGTCTTAGGATAACAGTATTTTACCTAGTGGTTGTACTAAAACCTCACTGACATGCAGACCGTCTAAAGGAAGCCAAACTGAGCTATACAGATACCGATGAAATCAAGGTGGTTTCTCTCCTCACTTAGCCGTTTCACTCTGATGTCCAGCATCCAGCATCCAGATAGTCAGTCAGGAGTGAGAGTGAGTTGTATGCATGTGAGAGCATGGAGCAGAGAAGGAAGAACCACTGCCATCATATATGTACATGTGTGCAGACACACAAGTACATGTACAATCCCATTTTCTAAGAAATAAACCCAAAAGTTTTCCCTGTAAATCACTTTTCTTACCAAGGCATTTTAAACTCTTAATGCTTGAATAAGGGCCATTGAAGAAGTGAGAGCACTGCTTAATTAATCTGCTTCTCAGAGTGAACGCAAGAGCGATTAACTACCATTTACATCTTTCGACCGCTCTTATGAAATCCTCATGAGCTTGACGTGATTTTGCCGCTGATGAGGATGCGAACGGTTTGGGCTTTGGGAGCCGTTCCTTCAGCGGTGTCGTTTCGCGGTGCTTTCTCGTCATTTCTTTCATACTTCACTACATTAGTCGGTGTAACTTACTGACGTTTACTTTTGTCAGCTATAGATTATGAGCATATTTAAAATTTGAGTAAAGTTACATTAAATTTATAGTACCTCTCAGAGGTAGCCACTTTATGTAGATTAGATTGCTCAGGCTTGGTCCGGTGATCTGAAATCAAGGTGCATGGACACAGCTCTTTTGGACCACGCATGATGCTTTTAATTATGTATTGTATATCTCTAAGTCTGTATGTTTGAAAATCTTATAAAAATATTTTAAGATACCAGCATTTGAGCTTTTCATTTCAAAATTAAATATGTAACTTTCCTATATATCTATATATCTATATCTATCTACTATCTATCTATCGATATAGATATATAGATATATATGAAAGTGCTTTGTGGAAAGGGTAGTCAAATAATGTATCCTGTGATGTCACATAAGATTGATAATTTCTGTTTGGAAATACTAAGCCAATCATATTCAGATTCTTTTATGTGTATAAAGTTAATAAAATAAGGAGCAGCTATTCTCTTTACTGTGTGCCAGTAGAAATTTTGGAAGTAATTTCCCAGGAATAATTTTTTACCAAATCAAAAGTTGTATCCTTAATAAACAAAGGTGTTTGAGGAAGAAAAATATATTGTAGTTGTTTAGATTTTTTTAAACAGTTTTAATTTTTATTCATTCACCTCTTTTTAAAAGGAAACAGTCAGTGCCTCAATGCCACAATTAGAAGGCACTGTGTTTGCTACTGTGTATGTGAAAGACACTGTTCTCAGCTGGCTGTTCAGTACACTGTAGTTTGCCCTCTTTATGAAAAAAAAAAAAGAACATTTACTTCTTTGAGAACTTTGGATACATTTTGAACATACATTTCCCCTCTTCCCCTCCTCCCCCTCCTCCTCCCCCTCCTCCCCCTCCTCCTCCTTCTCCCATATCATCCCGATCTTCCTACCAGCCAGCTCCATTCTCTTCCTCGTAGAAGCATCCACACATGGAGCTTGTGTTGGCATTCCTGCTTGTTGGCTTTAGGTTTTATGACTAATAAATTTGCTTAGATCACTTTCTATAATTATAATCTTGAAAGTAGAAGTAAAGGTCTACTTCTGATGACCAGTTTTCCATTGCTTAAGCATGCCTGCTCTGGACCGTGTGGAAAAAGTTGAGGGGACGTTCTACATGTTCTCTTTGGCTGTAGAGGATAGAAAATGCTTTCTTGACATTATAGTAGAAAGTTTTAATAGTACTATGATGTTACAAAAGATACACCATTATTGAAACTTTTTCATTTCAGTATTTATTATGATTTTATGAATTCCTTTATAATTACAGTTACTTCACGATGGTATATAAAACTTTTACCTCAGGGATTTTTTTTTTTTTTTTTGCTTTTTTTGTTTGCTGCAAAGACAAAATGAGATTTCTTGGCTAATTTCTGAGATCTAAGTTGCTTGACTATAATTATAAAACTTTCAAGCTGGACATGGAGCTTCGTAGATGGTGGCCGCAGTGCCAGCTGTGTGAGATGTAGAAACAAGAGGTCCCCAGCCCAAAGGCCGAGACCAGCGTGGCCAGTGTAAAACCTTCCCATTTCAGAAAAACTAAATGTTGCTAGAGCGATGGCTGAAGAGTCAGGCCTCTGCTGCTGCTGCGAGGCCTTGTGTTCAGAGTCCAGTGCCACACAGCAGCCTGTGCCTGCCTGGAGGTACAATTCCAGGGCATGCCATGGCCTTTTTATGGCATGCGGGGGAAATGATCAGATACATAAATAAAAATAATATTTTAAAGGAGAAAGGACTGGGGGCAATGGCTTAGCAGGTAAAGATCTCAGTACTTGCATAAAAACCTAGATGTCAGGGTATAGGTCTGTAATGTCAGGGTTGAGAGGCAGAGGTTATGTTATGTCTTGACATTTTTTTTAAAAAATAATAATTAAATTAAGTTGCCTCTATGCTGTGGTTGTAATAGTGGTAATAGTTATAGGGCAGAGGTCAACCATGATATCTTCCTCTGTTGCTTGCCATTGTCTTTTAATTTTTGTTTATTTGATTTGTTTTGAAACAGATTCTGCAACCTGGAGCTTACAGTTTAGGCTAGAGTGACGGTCCCTGAGACCGACCCATCTGCAGCCCCTCGGCCCACACACCCAGCAGTTATGTACTGAGACTGCCATGAGGGTGTGGGGATCCAGACTCAGCATGGGGATGCTAGGGATCCGGACTCAGGCCCTCTGAGCCTCAAGTTGCTTCTCAGAACTTCAATAATGAATTTCTGTTTCCTACTAAAACAATGATTAGAATTGTCTGAATAACTTAAATTATTTTTAATAAATTATGATTTTTGTCTTACTCCACTTTAGAAAAGCCCTATTTTTATCACCAAAACTATGTTCAAATTCATTTTCAAATTAAAATTTGAGTGTTTTCAAAGTGAATTTAGTATAGCACATTTGTGAACTTCCGTCATGGTTTAATTTTTCCTCCTGTGCTTTCTCTTCAGAACTGAGAACTGAACCCAGGATTTTATGCTTGCTAGGCAAGCTCTCTACCACTCAGCTAAATCCCCAAACCCACCCACATGATTTTAATACAGCAATCCAGCTTGAGTTTCCTTATGCTATTCTTGTTATTTAGGTCCAAGTTTATTGTCTCTAAGAAGTTGAGGTTAGAAGTGGATATAATATAGCTCAATGATAGAATACACGAGGCCCTGACTTCAGTTCCTTCCTGCTCTTCCCATTAGTGATGTGTGAGTATATGTTGTATACAGTCCAGAATAAGTGCTTTGATACCTAGGTGATGCATACTGGTAGAACTACCAAGTGTCATTTCAAAATATCCATTTTTATATTCTTTTAAAAATCAGTGATTCTGTACTCCCAAGTAGTTTAAAGCTTGTAAAGTTTGTATGCCATCATCTATGTGAGACAGCGGAGAAGAGACCCTTGATGAGGGCTGAAGAGAGATCTTCCTCTTTTGCTCTCAATTTTGTTTAAATTCATTACATTACATACTTTATAAATTAATGAATGAATGATGCAAGGTCAGAGCACATGCTGCTCTTAGGAAGGCCCCGTGCATTCCGCAGCACCCTTCTCAGGAGGCTCACAGTCACATGTAACTCCAGCTTTCAAGGACCTAACTCAAGTGCAGAAACCCATGTGCACATACAAAATGAACATGCATGCATAAGTTAAGATAAAGTCCGTCTTTTAGAGGCCGCCAGGAGTGGGCAGTCTAGAGAGGCGCCATTCGAGAGGGTTTTTTCCTAACGAAGGAAGAAGAAGTCCTACAATTTACATTTTGTTGAGCTTAATAAGGGTTTCTTAGCTTTTCAAAAATATATTCATGTTTCATTATTGCTTTTGTACTCTCAACCTCAGAGTTCATTAATTCAAGACTGCCTACTGTTAAAGACATTAAAAATAGAGGACATCATATGCTGTTAGTTTAACCTGTCTTTTGCTGTTGTTTTATAGAACCAATCGCTGAAACAACTTCACCTAATAAAACAGAAGAATCTTTTTATAATAACAGCTGTAATCCCTTTAAAGGTGTACAGACTCCACAGTATTTGAACCCATTTGATGAACCAGAAACTTTTGTAATGATAAAGGATTCTCCACCCCAGTCTACACGAAGAAAACACCTCCGGCCTGTGGACATGAGCAAGTACCTCTATGCTGATAGCTCGAAGAGTGCCGAAGAGCTGGATGAGTGAGTGCCTTTGCTTCCTAGGCTGTCGCCACAGCTCAGCCATGTATTAGCCTAAGGAAATGCTTCTGGAATATACCTAGATGGTTAAAAATGTTTATATGCCTATATAACTTAGCATGTAACTCATCCTGCTACTAGAACTTCTGTTGAGAATACTGTTTTAGTAAGGTCCTGTTTCTTGGTTTTATTTTTTTTTTGAGAGTTTTATACATGGATATGCTGTACTACCTTTCCCTCACTCCCTTCTCAAATTCATGTCCTTTTCCTTCATAGTTACACACAGCAACAGTGACTTCCCAGGTCTGACTAGTGCTGCCTGTATCTACAGGAATTTATGGCTGGCCACTTAGGCTTGGACAGCCCCTGGGGGCTTGTGTCAGAAGGAAACTAACTCCTTCTTTCCCTCCTTTTGTTGCAATTGACTGCCTGTAGCTCTTCAGCTTGGGATGGGACATTGTGAGCATCCATCCCCTCCATCCTTGTAATGTCTCCTGGCATGCTCTTGTGCAGGCAACAGTGTTGTTCAGAGGTAGGGGGAACAACACTCCTGCTGTTTGCCGAAGACAGCATCTTACAACAATCCTCCTAATCATCAGAAGTCTTTTACTTTTATCTTTATTTTCTTCATGAAGGTATATGTCTGCCTGACACACCAAGTATGGGAAACTAGAATCTAGTTGGAATTCCCATTGTGTTTTCACATCAAAACTCTACTATAAATGGTATTTAGATGGTTTTGATTGAAAATTGTAGGCATTTACTTTAATTCTGTTGCAGGAACCATAGAATTATGATACTGATCTAATCAGAAAACTTGTTCAGACACTTAATAGCACAATCTCAACATTTCTAAAAGGAGCCCATCACAAGCTCAGTGTGAATATAGTATAGTCAGAGCTGCCATCTTGTTCCAGTCTTCATGGAGATAAAGGGGGGATGTTCTCATCACGGTCTGGAGTTGCTCTGTGCCTATGGCTTATGGCCTTGGGTGCAGTTAAAGAGCAACAACTAAACTTTACTTCTAGCCCTAGTACAGTAACACAGACTGGATTTATCATCCAGCCTTAAGCAACTAAAAAATAGAATACAATATTTGAAACAGTGCTTTTGAGACATTGAACACAAACTGCAAGGGATAATAATCCACAAGAGAACAGAAAGAAAAGGGTGGTCCTCACGGTTGTTCTTCAAGTTCATAGTTAGAAAATTTTCCAGCCTTTTTAGGGGTAGAAAAATTCACACAGTCCCCAATAATCTCCCTCAATTGGGGACACATAATTTGGATTTGCAGAGTTGACAACAACATTAGTAAACCAAGGTGATAAAATCTGCAAACTGAGCACCAGAGAGGAGATTGGTTCTTGTTGCCTTTTTCTTGAGTATTATTAGAGCTTACATGTGAGTAGATTTTCCATGAAAAAGAAGCACACTGAACAGTTGTGGGGAAATTTTCAGGATATAGTATAGTATATGTTTTTCCACTAAGCAAAGAGAAAGATTTTTCAAAACATAAAACATGAGGTAGAATGCTCAGGCATGTGTTGCCTCATTAGTGGCCAAGTTAGCTGACACCAAAAGCTCCCTAGGCCTGCCTCAAAAGCTTATGGCAGAATCTGAAGAATCAGTGTAATTTTAAATAAATTAAATAAACTGTATTCTACTCAAGCCTAAAAATATCTTAAGGCAATAGAAAATATGTAGCACCCAAACTATACATTTCATACTTTCTGACAAACAAATTTATGAGGCTAATAAAGAAACAGGAAAGTCTGACTGTATTAAGAAAATCAACTCATTAGCAGTAGGTATAGAGATGGGATAGACAGTGGAACTAATTAACAAGTATAGTAAATATAAATATAAATATATTTCAGAAGTTTGAGAAGGAACACATGAACATGAGTGATGGGGGATATATAAGTTGAACTTCAGGAAATTAGAGATGCAAAGTGTCTAATGTGTGTTTTGGGGGTGAGAGATTCAATATGTCCAAAGTGGGGGTGGTGAGAGTTACAATGTGTCTAAAGTGTGTAGGAAAGTGAGAGATACAATTTGTCTAAAGTGGGGTGGTGAGAGATACAATGTGTCTAAGTGTGTAGGAAAGTAAGAAATAACAATGTGTCTAAAGTGTGTAGGAAAGTGAGAGATACAATTTGTCTAAAGTGGGGTGGTGAGAGATACAATGTGTCTAAGTGTGTAGGAAAGTAAGAAATAACAATGTGTCTAAAGTGTGTAGGAAAGTGAGAGATACAATTTGTCTAAAGTGGGGTGGTGAGAGATACAATGTGTCTAAAGCGCCTGTAGGGAAGTAAGAAATACAGTGTGTCTAAAGTGGGGGTAAGAGATACAATGTAGTAGGCAGAGGTAATGCTTTATTAAATGTTGGTGAAGAAAGAAAATGACTGGAAAACTTTGAAATTATTCTGATTGCAAGGTAGGGGAGTGAAAAAGAGTCAGAACCAGTGAACTTCTAGATAACTTCAAGTAGTCTAACATGTAACTGGAATTCTAGAAAGTGAAAGGAGAGGGTGAAAGGACTATAAGGTAACATAGATGTATGTACATCTGTGTATATACACATGTATGTTTAAACATATGTACACACCTGTACACATGTGTACACACACACACACACACACACACACACACACACACACAACTCCCTACAAGTCCAGAAGTTGAATGAGCCCCAGGTACAAGAAATATGAAGAAAGGCTTCTTAAGAAAAATAGTTCAAACCTGAATACAGTGAGGTAATTGTTTTTAAATACTAAAAAAAATAAATAAACTAAAAACCAGGGGCTTTCAACAAAAATTTCTCTTCCTGCCCAGGACTGAAAGGATTTATAGGCATCGTATTTGCTCTGAAGGATAAGATTCTTAAAGAAAGATCTCCAACAAGAAGAACGTTATCAAATAGAAATCTGAATGACTATAAAGGAAGGAAAAGCATAGAAGATGGACCAAAGGTTAATATGTACACACACATACACACACACATAAACTCCGGACCTTATTTTCTAATCTCTTCAAAAGGAGATTATTTGGATCTTAAGTAATATATTTTTAGTTTTTAATATGTTACTCCTAACATGTATAGTGATACATAGTAGAGGCTGGACAGAAAAATTTCGTGGGTGTTTTCATTGTAAGCTTCCTGTTATGCTTTAAGTTATGCTATCTATAAAAAACAAGTGACTATTACACAAATAGTTATTCGTGTAATGAATCACAAGGAGTCTGCACAAAGGTCCTAAAATTGAAAACTAACCTGGTTACAGGATGGAAGATAAATATACAAATTCATTTACATTTATGTATAAAGGAACATTTAAAAATATCATTTAAAGGGGTGAAGAATGTAACTCAATAGCAACATGTATTCAAGGGCATGGGTTTGAACTTTAGCACCAAAAAGAAAATAATAATTGTAAAAGTATCTAAAACAGAACAAACAAAAAATAATAAATTAGGACAAAGATGATTAATGTCTGTGCCTTAAGAACAGATTATTGAGAAGGTCATAGCTGGAGCCCAGGACAGGCTCTTGTGCACATGATCCACAGATGCAGTTCCCTGTTAGAGTTCAAGAGCTGGGAAGAAGGAAAGGGTGGGAAGTGGAAGGGGAGGAGGGAGACAGAGTCAAGGGAAACTAATTGATTAGAAAAATTGACCTATGTGATTATGGGGTCTGAGAAACCACACCATCTGTGCCCTTATTGCGGGTAGATCCCATTTGCTGGGTCTTGCTGCTGGTCTTTTCTGGAAACCCCAGTCCCCTCTCTGTCGTCATTAATCCTGCCAAGGTGACACTGAAAATTGTTTGCCACAATTATTGCCTCAGTCAAAATATTAGTGTACTTCTTTGTAATATTTAATAAGGGTTTTTGTAGCAGTTACCTAGAAATGTAAGGGACTGAAAATAGGAATTTCAACCAAACCAAATTGAGGACAAAGTACTTGATTTTAACTCACTAGCCAAAGCAGTGTAATATTGCCATAAAGATGAACTACGGAACTAGAAAGGGGTCTGTAAATAGAGCCACAGATTCCTAAAGATGATTTTTGGAAGACTTAACAATGATAGTCAATTAGAAAATAATCTTTTATGGCTGGAAAGATGGCTCAGTGTGATTAAGAGCATTCATTGTTCTTCTGAAGGTCCTAAGTTCAATTCTCAGCACCCACATGACATCTCATAACTGTTTGATACTGCCTTATCATAAACATAAACATAAAAGGAAGGACTAAAATATTAAAAGTTCCATTGGAAAACTGGAAGAGAATCTTAGTGACGCTGGGCTAGGCAAAGATTTCTTTTAAAGAAAATGGAAAAAAATAATTTGGATTTTATCAAAATTAAATCTGAGAAAAAAAAAGAAAGACCTTTGAAAAATAAAAAGGCAAGCCATACTATAACATTTTCAGTAAACTGAATAGGAAAGTCTGTAGAATCTGAGCACTGGCACTAAAGAAGGCAGCTAGTGGGAACTTCACTAGTCTCCAAGAATATGCAGATTACAGCCACAATTTAATACCAATGCACACCCACTTGAGTAGCTAAAATTTCAAAGACTATTTATACCAAGTCTTCTCAATGCTGTGGAGTCACTAATTTTTATAGAGTTCTTTGAATTAATCAGCCATCCTAGAATACACTTCACTAATCTCCAAAATCATTAATCATATACTTATCTTTTCCCTCAGCTGTTCCATTCATGGGTGTTCACCTACAAGAAATGAATGAAGATGTTTATAGAGAGACCCTTTTAAAAGATCATTTTAATAGTTTTAATTATTCTTATAACAAAAATGGGGGCACTCAAATGTCCACCAGGAGGCAAATATGAGATCATAATGTCTATAGTAGATTTCTACCTAGGAATAAGGAGTAAGAAATTATTGATATGCTGTTGTGTAGATGAATTTAGATATCATCATGCTGATTGAAAGAAGTCAGACTACAAACTGTATATATTATATAATCCTGTTCTTTAAACCTTCTGTGAGGCACAGACTGTACTGAGAGACATGGACTAAGCGGTATCTCAGTCAGAGCTAGACAGCAGGAGACATCAAGAGGACTCCTTTGGAAAGGAAGCTTATCTTCTTTTTTTAAAAATGTTTTTATTACACATATTCTTTATTTACATTTCAAATGTTGTCCTCTTTCTTGGTTCCCCCCTCCCCCAAAACTCTCCTAAACCCTCCTCCCCCTCCTAAACAATCCACCCACTCCTGCTTCCCTGTCCTGGCATTCCCTTATACTGGGGCATTGAGCCTTCTCAGAACCAAAGGCCTCCCCTCCCTTTGATGTCAAACAAGGCCAATCCTCTGCTACATATGTGTCTGGAGTCATGGGTCCATTCATGTGTACTCTTTGGTTGGTGGTTTAGTCCCTAGGGGCTCTGGGAGTACTAGTGGGTTCATATTGTTATTCCTGCTATGGGGCTGCAAACCCCTTCAGCTCCTTGGGTCATTTCTCTAGCTCCTCCACTGGGGACCCTGTGCTCAATGCAATGGCTGGCTGAAAGTGTCCTCTTCTGTATTTGTCAGGCACTAGCACAGCCTCCCAGGTGACAGCTATATCAGGCTCCTGTCAGGAAGCACTTGTTGGCATCCACAATGGTGTCTGGGTTTGGAGACTGTATATGGTATGGATCCCTGGGTGGGACAGTCTCTGAATGGACTTTCCCTCAGTCTGTTCCACACTTTGTCTCCGTATCTTCTCCTGTGAGTATTTTGTTCCCCCTTCTAAGAAGGACCACAGTTTCCATACTTTGATCTTCCTTCTTGAGTTTCATTTGGACTTTGAATTGTATCTTGGGTATTCCAAGCTTCTGGACTAATATCCACTTATCAGTGAGTACATACCATGTATGTTCTTTTGTGATTGGGCTACCTTACTCAGGATGATATTTTCTAGTTCCATTTGCCTGCGAGTTTCATGAATTCCTTCTTTTTAATAGCTGAGTAGTATTCCATTATGTAAATGTACCACATTTTCTGTATCCATTCCTCTGTTGAAGGGCATCTGGGTTCTTTCTAGCTTCTGGCTATTATAAATAAGGCTGCTATGAACATAGTAGAGCATGTTTCCTTATTACATGTTGGAGCATCTTATGCCCAGGAGCGGTATAGCAGGGTCCTCCAGTAGTATTATGCCCAATTTTCTGAGGAACTGCCAAACTGATTTCCAGAGTGGTTGTACCATCTTGCAATCCCACCAGCAGTGGAGGAGTGTTCCTCTTTCTCCACATCCTCACCAGCACCTGCTGTCTCCTGAGTTTTTGATCTTAGCTATTCTGACTGGTGTGAGGTAAAATCTCAGGGTTGTTTTGATTTGCATTTCCCTGATTACTAAGGATGTTGAACGTTTCTTTAGTTGCTTCTCAGCCATTCGATATTTCTCAGTTGAAATTTTTTGTTTAGCTCTTTACCCAATTTTAATAGGGTTATTTGGTTCTCTGGAGCCTAACTTCTTGAGTTCTTTTAGATCTTAGATATTAGCCCTCTATCTGATGTAGGATTGGTAAAGATCTTTTCCCAATCTGTTGGTTGCCGATTTGTCTTACTGACAGTGTCCTTTGCCTTACAGAAGCTTTGCAATTTTATGAGGTCCCATTTGTCAATTCTTTACCCCAACCTCCTCACCCCCCAACCCCCAACCCCAGAGCCAGGGTTTCTCTGTGTAGCCCTGGCTCTCCTGGAACTGACTGTAGACCAGGCTGGCCTCAAACTTGGAAATCCGCCTGCCTCTGCCTCCCAAGTGCTGGGATTAAAGGCATGCGCCATCACTGCTTGGTCAATTCTTGATCTTAGAGCATAAGCTATTAGTATTCTGTTCAGGAAATTTTCCCCTGTGCCCATTTGCTCTTCCCCACTTTCTTTTCTATTAGTTTCAGTGTATCTGGTTTTATGTGGAAGTCCTTGATTCACTTGGACTTGAGCTTTGTGCAAGGAGATAATAATGAATTGATTTGTATTCTTCTGAATGCTAACCACCAATTGTACCAGCACCATTTGTTGAAAAGGCTATCTTTTTTCCACTGGATGGTTTTAGCTCCTTTGTTGAAGATCAAGTGACCATAGGTGTATGGGTTCATTTCTGGGTCTTCAATTCTATTCCATTGATCCACCTGCCTGTCACTTACCAATACCATGCAGTTTTTATCACTATGGCTCTGTAGTATTGCTTGAGGTTAGGGATACTGATTCCCCGAGAAGTTCTTTTATTGTTGAGAATAGTTTTAGCTATCCTGGGTTTTTTGTTATTCCAGATGAATTTGAGAATTGCTCTTTCTAACTCTGTGAAGAACTGAGCTGGAATTTTGGTGGGAATTGCATTGAATCTGTATATTGCTTTTGGCAAGATGGCCATTTTTACTAATTAATCCTGCCAATCCATGAGCATGGGAGATCTTTCCATCTTCTGAGGTCTTCGATTTCTTTTTTCAGAGCCTTGAAGTTCTTGTGAGCCTTGAAGTTCTTGTCATACAGATCTTTCACTTGTTTGCTTAGAGTCACAACAAGATACTTTATATTGTTTGTGACTGTTGTGAAAGGTGTCATTTCCCTAATTTCTTTCTCAGCCTGTTTATCCTCAGTGTAAAGGAAGGCTACTGACTTGTTTGAGTTAATTTTATATCTATCCACTTTGCTGAAGTTGTTTATCAGCTATAGGAGCTTTTGGCTCCGCTTAAGTATACTATCATAACATCTGTAAATAGTGATAGTTTGACTTCCTTCCAATTTGTATCCCTTTGACCTTTTGTTGTCTAATTGTTGTAGCTAGAACTATATTGAATAGATATGGAGAGAGAGGGCAGCCTTGTCTAGTCTCTTATTTTAGTGGGATTGCTTCAAGTTTCTCTCCATTTAGTTTGATGTTGGCTATTGGTTTGCTATATATTGCTTTTACTACGTTTAGGTATGGGCCTTGAATTCCTGATCTTTCCAAGACTTTTAACATGAAAGGATGCTGAATTTTGTCAAATACTTTTTCAGCATCTAATGAAATGACCATGTGATTTCTTTTCTTTGAGTTTGTTTATGTAGTAGATTACATTGATGGATTTCTGTATATTGAACCATCCCTGCATCCCTGGGATGAAGCCTACTTCATCGTGGTGAATGATCGTTTTGATGTGTTCTTGGATTTTGTTGGCAAGAATTTTATTGAATATTTTTGCATCGATATTCATAAGGGAAATTGGTCTGAAGTTCTCTTTCTTTGTTGGATCTTTGTGTGGTTTTGGTATCAACATAATTGTGGCTTCATAGAATGAGTTGGGTAGTATTCCTTCTGTTTTGTGGAATAGTTTGAAGAATATTGGTGTTGGGTCTTCTTTGAAGGTCTGATAGAATTCTGCACTAAAACCATCTGGTCCTGTGCTTTTTGTTTTTTTTGTTTTTGTTTTTGTTTTGTTTTGCTTTTTTTTGGAGACTTTCAATGACTGCTTCTATTTCTTTAGGGGTTATGGGACTGTTTAGGTGGTCTATCTGATCCTGATTTAACCTTGATATTTGGTATCTTTCTAGAAAATTGTCCATTTCATCCAAATTTTCTAGTTGCGTTGAGTATAGGCTTTTGTAGTAGGATCTGATTTTTTTTTAATGTTCTCAGTTTCTGTTGTTATATCTCCCTTTTCATTTCTGGTTTGTTAATTTGGATACTTTCTCTGTGCCCTCTGGTTAGTCTGGCTAAGGGTGTATCTATCTTGTTGATTTTTCTCAAAGAACCAGCTCCTGATTTTGTTGATTCTTAGTATAGTTCCTTTTGTTTCCACTTGGTTGATTTCAGCCCTGAGTTTGATGATTTCCTGCTGTCTACTCCTCTTGGGTGTATTAGCTTCTTTCTGTTCGTGAGTTTTCAGGTGTGCTGTTAAGCTGCTAGTGTATGCTCTCTCCAGTTTCTTTTTGGAAGAACTCAGAGCTATGAGTTTTCCTCTTTGCCCTGCTTTTATTGTATTCCATAAGTTTGGGTATGATGTGTCTTCATTTTCATTAAATTCTCAAAAGTCTTTGACTTTCCTTATCTCCTCCATGACCAAGGTATCATTGAGTTCAGCTTCAATGTGTATGTGGGCTTTCTGTTGTTTTTGCTGCTATTGAAGACCAGCCTTAATCTATAGTGATTTGATAGGAGGCATGGGATTATTTCAATTTTCTTATATCTGTTGAGGTCTATTTGTGACAATTTTGGAGAAGGTACCATGAGGTGCTGAGAAGAAGGTATATTCTTTTGATTTAGGATGAAATGTTCTATAGATATCTGTTAAATCCTTTTGATCCATAACTTCTGTTAGTTTCACTGTGTCTCTGTTTAGTTTGTGTTTCCCTGATCTGTCCATTGATGAGAGTGGGGTGTTGAAGTCACTGACAGTTAGTTATTGTGTGAGATCCAATGTGGCCTTTAAGTATTTGAGGTCTTTTGTTTAATAGAATAAGGAATCTGATTTTCTATGATGCTCTGGAACTGTTTTTCTGAACCATTTCCTATGTACATACGTGAACAACACACAGATTTATATACATATGCACACACTGGTGTGCTCTCTCATACACATACACACAGACACACACCCACACAGTCACACACACACACACCCACACACACACACACACACACACAGTCTTACCTTTGCAACATAAAAATCATCTTCTTTCAAACCCAGGTCAAAGATTGGCTCAAGTTATTCTACTTGTTTTCTTTAAACAGCTAATGTGTGTGCAAAAAAGGTTTCTCATGGGTGGTGTAGGTGCTGAGTAATAGCTACACACCTAAAGTACTTGAGTGTAAATGCAAACTTTAAGCGCAAGTATTCAGTCATTCCCAGATACATGAATATTACACAACACATGAATACACACCCTGCTGTCTCCTATTAACAAGTTAAGGAGACAGTAGTGTTTACTTAAACCTTTTAACTGCCTTTGTAAAAACTAAAGTCAGAACATTAGGTATTTC
The DNA here is from genome assembly GCF_947179515.1 of Apodemus sylvaticus. NCBI lineage: Eukaryota > Metazoa > Chordata > Mammalia > Rodentia > Muridae > Apodemus > Apodemus sylvaticus. Next base: position 97,226,053 of record NC_067482.1, on the reverse strand, counting down.
CTTTTGACCAAGTCAGCCTTTTAAAGGTGTTCTAAATTGCTCTGTCACCTGGTATTAGCAATGGGAGTCCATAAAAAGCTTTTAAAAACAGAAGAAAAGAAAACAAAAGCAATGTTAACTGAAGTTCTAAATATTACACTTTCACTAGTGTATAACTCCCAGAAGAATTTAGGTGGTATTTAATTGATTCTTGCTATTTCTCATCTTTTCTTTCCAAAAGTTTGTAGGTATAATACAAGTGGCACAAAACTATCGTATTTATATCTTCACCTCAGTAATAAACTTATGGCCATTTACTAAGTAAAAGCTTCTGTGCCTCATCTTCCTTCCTGAAGTTCTTCCTGTATCCTGTGACCTAAACTTGGATAGATACTAGTAAACGGTGCTGAGTGAGTCTTTGATGTGCAAAGCAGTCTTGAGCACCCCAGCATGTCTATCAGCACTGGAGAAGGTGTGTGACTGCTGCTCTTTAGCTAGTGTCCTAACACAAAGGACCTGCCCAGGGTTTTCAGGTGTCTGTGTGCCTGATAGCTGGTCCAGTCTATGTGGCAAGATGAAAGCTAATAAGGCTTTCATACAACATTTCTGAAGTACCTTTAGAAGATCCATATGCAGTTGTTTCTGGTATGGGGTCTTTTTGTTTATCTAGGAAGCCCCTCCTTCAGGTTTTCAGCTACTCACCCATTTTAATTAATTTAAATTGTTCTCTAGTGAAACATTTTCTAGAGAAGAAGATTACAAATTCATTTTTATATTTTCACTTGTTCACAAATTTCACTTGTTTTATATTTTCAGTCTATTTTAGTCAGTCCTTCTTGGAGCTAACCAACATTGGTCATCTTTCTATAATTACAAGTAATAAATAATAATAACAAATAATTTCATTTAAATTAATATTTGTATTTTATATGTATTTACTGTTTTTGTGGACAGATAATGATATAACAAGTGCATAGTTCAAAGATAAAAATTCTTTTTTGTTCAGTGATACAGAGAATATCAAAAGAGACAAGCTCTTTGCACAACTATGTTCAATGATAAATTTAATAAAATATATCAATAAAACATACACGATCTTTGGAACATCAAATTTATGATCAAATTTATGAATTTTTGGCACAGGAGAATAATATTACACCAAAGATATAAAAAGTAGTTTCAGTGAACTTCAGGGACCTCACAAAGAAATTCCCAAAATCTAGGACTAGAGCTGCCTCAGTAGATAGAACACAAAATAAGTAGTACCAGAAAAGAAACTCCCCACGTCTTCTTATAATCAAAACATGACATAATAAAAAAAAACAAAAAAACTGAGAGTGGCCTGAAAGACGAAGGAAAGAGGGTGGGGTGTGGGAGGTGCACACAAAGTCAGACCCATGGCAGAACAGCTGATTTTCTCCTTTTTTCGGGTTTTAAAACTTGTGCATTGCAGTAATGAAAATCATTTGAACAACAACAAAAAATGGCACTCTGGCTACACCGCCTTTACCAGCTGAGGTACACATTGGACTGTCTGAATCGCCGCACAGGCCACTAGCATTTCCCTTCAGCCTGTGCCTTCTGTCCTTTCCCTGACCTCCAAACTGGCAGGTGGGGATGGAGACCCGATTTTCCCGTCAGCAGACCTGACGCTTTGGTATAAGAGGGGTAACACAGCCATTTAAACCTGGTCCAACCCCTTTGTATTCTTCAGAGTTGAGACCTGTGCCAGTGGCCCCCATAGGTTTATATTTGAATGCTTGGTCCATAGTCAGTGGAACTCCGTGAGAAGGATTAGGAGTTGTAGGTTTGTTGGAGGAGGTGCATCACTGGTGGTGGGATTTGAGGTTTTAAAAGACGTGTGTGTGTGTGTGTGTGTGTGTGTGTGTGTGTGTGTCTGTGCCTGTCTGTCTGTCTATCTGTCTGTCTCTCTCTCCCTCTCTCTCTCTGCCTCTCTCTCTCTCTCTCTCAGACAAAAGTTAAACACTTAAAAGGAGTCAAATAAGAAGGCAGTGCTTGTGAAATGTGCAGAGGATGTTGATGGTGCTTTGCCTTCTGATTGGAGGCTTTGGCTGTTCAGTCATTTTGACAGCAAAGCATCTTTCTCTTGCATTGCTCCCTTCTTCACGTGTCTCGATCTCAACCGAATAGGTTGTTCAACTTCATTGTGGAAGGAGGGGGGTGAGGTGCATGGATGAGAAGAGTCAGATCTGCTCAAAAGCCAGTGGCCACTGTGGAGTGGTGACAGCTGAGACAAGAGCAAGTACAGGGTAAAACAGCGACAAGACAGCTTCAGACACTAACAAGTACAGGGTAAAACAGCGACAAGACAGCTTCAGACACTAACAAGTACAGGGTAAAACAGCAACAAGACAGTTTCAGACACTAACAAGTACAGGGTAAAACAGTGTAGAACAGTAACAAGTACAATGTAAGATAATAATGAGCAAAACATAAAACAATAACAATAACCTCATTCCTATCCCATTTGCTATTTTTGAATGTCAAGAACAGATGCAGTCTCCATCTTTAAATGTCAGTTTTCTAAGGGTTTGCATAACAGTCATTGAAATTGAACATTATCTTATTTTTCAATACTGTTTTTTTTTTTTTTTTTTGGTTTTTCGAGACAGGGTTTCTCTGTATAGCCCTGGCTGTCCTGGAACTCACTCTGTAGACCAGGCTGGCCTCGAACTCAGAAATCCACCTGCCTCTGCCTCCCAAGTCCTGGGATTAAAGGCGTGCGCCACCACCGCCCGGCTCTTTCAGTACTTTTAATATAGAGAAATTTATTCTAAATCTGCATTGAAACGGACTAGAAGATAAAAGTCATTATTTCAAAATTCTAGGTTTCATTGGTTTCAGTTTATTTGAAAAAGTACTTTTCAGAATTTTTTAATTACTTTATATGGAAATAAACTAGTTTTGACAGACATTTAATGATAATTTTTCTTTTATTTAGATCAAATCCTTTTTATGAGCCTAAGCCAACTTCTCCAAATAATAATAATTTAGTCAATACAGTTCAAGAAGGAGAAACTGAACGGAGAGTGAAAAGAAGGGCCCCAGCCCCTCCGGCCCCCCCAACCCCGCCGGCCCTGCAGGCCCTGCCAGCCCTCGCACCCAAGACTGGAGTAAATGAAAACACTGCCTCTGCGGGGAAAGATCTCTCTGCTTCTCCAAAGGTAAGATTTCATACTAGATATATCCTCTTGGAGACGGGGAGGAGGAATGGAATGAAGAATTGTGGAAAGAAAGACTGAAGGGGAGGGGTGTAACAACTGGACTGTAAAGAAATAAAAAAATAAAAAAATTATAATATACAATTCTAAAAAAAAACTTAACGAAAAAACATGTATTGATGCTTACTCTTTGTACAGTTTAATTGCAATTAATGTAATGAAAACCACTGTTATATGGTTTTAAAAATCCATTTTGCTGATTTAAAAATAAAATTTGGGGCTGGAAAGATGCTCACTTAGTAAAGTGCTGGTGTGCAAGTGTGAGGACCTGAGTTTGTGCACAAGCTGGGCTGGTGGCACATTTGTAATCTCAGCCCTGCACTGATGGCGGCCTGCTCGGGCCCTGCTGGCCAGCCAGCGTGGTCTCATGGGTCAAGCTCTGTCACCAAACAAAACAAAAAGGAGATTAGCCTAGCATGGTAGCAACACACTTTTAATCCCATCATTCCGGAGGTAGAGGCAAGCAGATCTCTGAGTTAACAGCCAGCCAGCAGTACATAGTAAGACCTCTCCGAAAAAGAATAAAAAAGTGTATGGAATTTCAATATTGCTATTTTTTTTCTATTAGAATTTGGAGTTTGTGGTCTCTTAAAGAAATTTTAATGTACGTTAACTTCATGGAAAAGTAAAATACTATTGGAATAATATATAAAACAGTTTACTTAGAAATAATATAGTATCTTTCATGTGTAAAGGTCAAATAGTTAATTTGGCACGCATTTCTAGATAACTTTGGGCACGGGTGTATGTATCGTTCTTACCACATTACCTCATTATCATAGATTATGATAGGTATGATCATCTCAGGTAAAAGGTAAGGTACCAGGAGACAGGATGGGAACTCGGCATTTCTATTGAGTGGCGTATGCGACCGTGCATCATTTGAGGTATCTGACTGTGAGACCAGCTGGGGTGTCCTTCCTCAGTACCACTCTTGGGGTGCATGTGTGTGCTACCTGTTCTTTTGCCTTGGATTTGCCTTGGACGTGTGCACAGGACAAATGTGTTACCCTCCCCCGAGGCGTGTGCGTACGCGCACCACACACACACACACACACACACACACACACACGCAAAACAGACGAACAAGAATAAACGTAAGAAGGCCTATGTGGAGATGCATGTCTGTGGTTTTGTCACTGAGGAGGTGAAGGTGGAAGATCAGGAAATAAAGATCATTCTTAGCTATTAGTGAGTTTGAGGCCAGCCTGAGCTACAAGGCAGCCTCTCAAAACATAAGATAAACCAAAGGAATTGAAGTTGAAAGATCTGTTAATTTTCAGCCCATAGATATATGAATGAGGAAATCTAGACATCACCCCAAACCTCCCTGGCACGTAGGGATATCAGTTTTAGCTCATATTTGGACATAAATACTGTGTGGCGCAGAGGAACAAGGTACGCTGCAGAACTTAAAGACACTTCCTGTTAGATATTGTAAATGTGGACTTGCCTTCCCCATCTGGATGTCTAACTGCCTCTTGGAATCCTTGATACTGGTAGCCTGCTAACCTACCTACTGTCTAGTCCCGGAGCATCGGTAGGGCATATCTGGGTCTTGTTTAATTACATTTAATGTTTTGGCTTAGGGTCTCAACAGTACGCCTCAGCCTGGCTTTGAACTCATGATCTTCCTGCTTCAGCCTCCTGATTGTTAGGTTATAGGCAAGTGCCACCATGTCCAGCTCCAGTTAAAACGTGACAATGGTTCCTCTTGCTCCCTACTACTAACACATCCTGTAAGCAAAAAACAGTTTTCTCTATAGTAATATTCATGTACTTGAAAGTCAAGCACATGACTAGGTCTAGGTCAACCTCTCCACCTACTCTAGCCTTTCTCAGGAAGACCATATAAATTCTGTTTCTTTGATCGATTTTTTTTCCTAACCTGTTGTCATATGGTAGTGGCCCTGCCTTAGGCTGTTAGGCACATGTTCAAACTTAACCCTTAAATCTACTTGTAGCACAAGTAGGCTTGAAATTAGTAACAAACAGTACTGAAGACAAACCTATGTATTTGAAATATTTACATTCTAAGTAACCTGTGGGTCAAGAATAAATTATAACAGAATATAAATTGTAAATCCACTGAAAATTAAGTGTTACTATTTGATGTATTGATGTGGAAAATATTTACAATAAGCGTGAGCTCTTGTAGTCATTTCTGCAAAGGACTAATGTTTTATATTTAAGTTCAATTCTTGTTTGGTCTTGTTTTTGTTATTTTTTGTTTTTGATAAGTCCTAACTTGTGAGGCTTGCAGCACTGCCTGACATGCATAAACTTGGAAAAGGAAGCACGGTGCAATTTGAGCTAATGGAACAACTGGATCTCGTAAAATGGGGATGCAGTTCTGTCAGTGTCTATAGTCATGGCTTTAAACGAGGCTGGGACACAGCTTCACTCCATACCCATCTTATGTGGAGACGGCCAAGACGCTGTCGAACACATGAACTCTAAGACCTGGACTAGGAGTTGTAATCTGAGGATTAATAGCACATACACTGCATGTTGGCTCGGTTAGTGCTCTTATCATTAATGATGTGTGGGCATTTTCTTTGCAAACCTGCTTGTAGCCAGATCATTTTATTAGATCTCAACCAGGAATCTTTTCATCCTTTAAATTTTTTATTTGAAAAATTAAAGTAAGATCATTAATAATGGTCTTAGTGAGAATGAGACAAAACTGAAAATATATATGAACAAATTAACCATTTTTTCAGATTATAAATTTTGAACGTTTGACTTTTACAAGTAAATTTGTGGCATTACCTTACAGTAAATATAGATATATTTAAGTGTAAGATTCCACAGTTAGGGACCATTTTCATACTTACACTGCTTTTCAAACTCAGGATGATTGCTTGTATATACTGCATATAATTTCAAAATTCTTAGAGGTTGGTGGAGTGATAGAGTAATTTTAATAAAAGTTCTGAGCCAATTTTTCTAGCATTTCCAACAGACACTACTGTGGTGCAGCCTCGCTGGCATGTGTCTTTAGATGTTCCTGATTCCTTTTAGCTGGGATTTTCTTTTTTGACATTTGCTTTTTAAGGTTCTCTGGGTTGATTTTTGCTTTATTTTTCAGAGACAGATTCTCACTATATAGATCAGAATGTCTTAGAACTTGTGGTCTTCCCTCCTTGGCCTCTCCGGTGCTGGGATTATGGGTGTTTTTAATGCCCTACTTGCATTAATTTATAGTAAAATTTTCCAAGGGAGCAACAAACAACAAAGACTCACCTCATCTAACTTACTGGCTAATACCAGATTTTTCTCTTTTATTTAAATTGGAAAGCAGTGTGTTGTTCGTGTACTCGCAACTTGAACTATTGAGAGGAGGTCCTTCTTCGGCCTGACTTTAGTAGAGGTTATACAAGTGTATAGTTTTGTAAATTCATAGAGCCGCACAGTAAGTGGCATGTTACTGAGTGTAAATTCTGTCATCACCACCATAGAAGCAGAGTGGGCCCTGAGCACCACTCCGATACAGCTAACACTTTCAGAACAGAGTCCCTGGCCCTTTGCAGCTCCACTGCTGTCTCCCTCCTCCTTTCTGTGTCTGTTCTCAGCTTCAGCTGTTCACCCTGATGGTCCGTGTGGTCACCTGAGGCCACTGAGAATTTATGGGAGCCGTGGCTCTCTCTCTGTTCACGCCTGTCCCATCTTTGGTGTCTTTCTTTCTTTTTTTTTCATCTTTGGTGTCTTTTTGATAGATAAAAATGTGATCATATTTCAGCCAAATGAAAACTTTAAAGAAAATATGAAAAAAGAGTGAAGACGCTAAACATGGGCTATAGACAGGAGACAAGTAGTATTTCAGGGCAGAAGTCAGGGAAGCCGTGGAGCAGCACAGGGGAGCCGGGCTGGGCTCTTTGCTCAGTTGGTAGGATGCCTGAGTCACATGTGTGAAATTTGCTCTTCATCACTACATGAACTGGGACTCGGTGTGTGCTTGTGACCCCAACACTCAGGACACAGAGACTTATCAAAGTTTAAGTTTAGGCAAGTTCAAGGTCTCCCTGAAATGTGTGGAACCCTGTGTCAACACAAAATGTGGTATAGATGAAAGGAAAGAATAAATCTTATTAATAAACAGCTAAATAATAATTTGGAAGGAAGGACAAAGGGAGAGAGTAAGAATCAAGAATGGTTCAGGAATTTCCTGTTTGAAGCTAATTGGATTATTGTGTCTACTTATTCAAAAATGTTTTAAGTATTGAGCCATATGCTTAAAGAAGTTTAAGATAGTAAATTTAGGAGGCAAAGGGTGAAGCAGAGTCTGAGGGAAAGACCATCCAGAGACTGCCCCACCCAGGGATCCATCCCATACACAGTTACAAAACCCAGACACTATTATCGATGCCTACAGTACTCGCTGACTGGAGCCAGATATAGCTGTCACCTGGGAGGCTCTGCTAGTGCATGAGAAATATAGAGGGGGGCACTCTTGGCCAGCTATTGAACTGGGCACAGGATCCCCAATGGAGGAGGTAGAGAAAGGACCCAAGGAGCTGAAGGGGTTTGCAGCGCCATAGGAGGAACAACAATATGAGTCACCCAGTACTCCCAGAGCTCCCAGGAACAAAACCATAAACCAAAGAGTACACATGGAGTTACCCATGGCTCCAGACACATAGGCAGCAAAGGATGGCCTTGTTAGACACCAAAGAGAAGAGAGGCCCTGGGTCCTGGAAAGACTTGATGCTCTAGTGTAGAGGAATAGCAGGACAGGGAAGCAGGGGAGGATTGATTAGGGAAGGAGAGATGGCTTATGGGATTGGAGAAGGGGGAATGGGAAACCAGGAAAGGGGACAACATTTGAAATGTAAATAAAGAATATATCTAATAAAAAAAAAAAGAAAAGAAAAGATAGTAAATTTAGTACTCTGAAGTTTTTACTATAACTGAAAATTATGGAGTGCCCACACTATGCCAGGTGTTGCATTAAATGCTGGGTATAAAAGTCAGCATTTCTAGCTTCCTAAGGACACCACAAAGTGAATCCACAAATCCACAAAACAACCCATCTACTATGTTGGAGGAAAATACCAGGCAGTGACTAAAAGAATGCCGTAGGCCCATTAAAAGACGGTAAGGAAGAAGCAGTAGATCAATGCTGGAAAAGGCTTCAGTACTGTGTGTGAAGGCCTTGCAGGAAGAAATGACTGTTCATGTTGGGAACCAAGAAGCCAGCAGAGCTCAGTGAGCAAGCGCGGGGCCCTGTGAAGGAGGATGAGACAGCTACTGCCCTCAGGAAGGCTCCAGGGAGCCGTGGTTACGTTGGCTTTAAACTCAGATGCAGTGAAAGGTTACTGAAGGGAGAGAGAGGAGGGAGGAGATAGAGAGGGGGAAGGGGAGAAGAGAGAGGGGGAAAGAGAGAGAGGGGAGAGGGAGGAGAGATGAGAGAGGAGAGAGGGGGAAAGAGAAGAGAGAGGGGGAGAGAGAAGAGGTAGAGGGGGAGAGAGGGGGGAAGGGGAGAGAGGGGAAAGAGAAGGGAGGAGAGGGGGAGAGAGGGGAAAGAGAAGGGAGGAGAGGGGGAGAGAGGGGAAAGAGAAGGGAGGAGAGGGGAGAGAGGGGGAGAGAAGGGGGAGGGAGGGAGAGAGAGAGAGTGTGTGTTGAAGAAGGCCAATATGATTTTTACTTTTTGCCATCTATTGCAGTGAAGGAAGTGTCCTTGCTTTTATCCAAACTGTGCGTTGGACCTCTATCTCTGGTCCACCCGCAGGCTCTTCCCCCTCTGCTCTCTGGATCAGGTGCGATTGTTCTTGACAGTACACTTGACTAATTTGCTTGCAGATTTGCTGTAAGGCAGCCCATTTCAGAAGAAAACCAACCTTTCTAGACCCTAGACGAGATCTTTCTTCTGCCCGTGTCACAGAAACTTCTCTATTAAGATGGCTCCATCCTGCTGAAGCCTGTGGTCGCTTTTACCCTCTCACCTTTCCTGCAGCAGCAGTTAACACTCCTACGTTTCTTGTATAAGCAATTTTCCCAGAATTGTTTTAGATAAGTTAGCATGGTTCAGAACTCTGAACCCGCTGGAGGAGCCTCGCTTGTGCCTCCGTCTCCCTTCACTCTGTTTGCCCGCTTCACTGTAACAACTTACCTCTCTTCCTGTCCCAGCGGGGCTCACACACCTGGAACAGGTCCAAGTGCTTACTCTCATCAGTCCCTTTGTCCTCAGGGTCGCACCAGCCTGTAAACTCTATTTTGGCCTCCACTTTACTTAAAAGTCACCCTATCCAAGTGTCCTTTTGTATATGGGCAGCGTCACCATTCCATGTCCGTCGTAAGTAGGTCGGTGAGCCGTAGTGTCTGTGGCCAATGCGGGGCAGGTGTGGTGGCGCGCTTTTGTTTTAGGATGAGTACAGAGATGAGCAAACTTGCACAGTTTAGATATATTGGATGTGTCCTTTCCCTAAAGTGGATCAGACTTTAAAGTTATATGATTTTGATAGTTACCATCAATGGCCTTCCAAATAGGTGGTACCTTAGGCCCGGCCAGAGCCTAGCCTACTCAAGGCAATCCCTCACAGAGGTGCCCAAAGCCTGTCTCCTGGGCGACACCAGATACTGGTAAGTTGGCAATCAACACAAACTACCAGAGTTCCAAAAACAGTAACAACAGACCCTTCTATCTTCTATTTACAAAAATACATTTGAGAAGCTTTAAAATAATAAATTCCCTTATATTAAAGGACTCTATAATCCACTGAGTAATAGATCAAAAAATAAGGACCAGATAAAACTCGGGCCTATTATGCTAACACCAAAACAAGAACATGAAAGAATGGAGCTAGTATTTGCTCAACCATTGTGATTTCAGGAAATGTAATTCAGTGAGCACAGTGCATGTGCAGGAGTAATTCACTTCCCATGTCTGTCTTTCGAAATCCTCTAAGTAGTACCTAGAATTTTTTCTATCTAGATTTGAGAAGATACAATGAAATATTCTAATGAAAGAGTATCAGTTTATTTATATTTGTCCTCGTGTTTTACTCCTAACACAAGGTATGCTTCAAAATGTCTTGAGAAATACATCTTTTGTACTAGATCATTTTACATCATCAGACTGAGAAAGGTGGTGTTAGACGCAGGTGGGTCTCAGTCATGTCCAGGTGGTTTCCCTGAAGCCTTGTCCTTGCCTTTGCTCTGCACTGGAAACGTGTAAGTCCACCAGCACCATGCCTTAGAGAAAGATGTCCTCTCGCATTAAGCCATAGGATTAGCCTTGATTGTGTAAAACCATCAGAGTGTGCCCATCTTAAGTTAGCAGGCGTCGTTTTTAATCTGGACATAAGAATGAATAAGTAAATGTTTCCTTATTCAAGCAGTGGTGAGTTATAGGCATTTAAAAAATAATTATCCTCACCTCATAAATCTTCATACTTAAGTGTACTGTAGTTCTTACTTTAATCTTCCTGTTAATGTCTTCTAGCTTGTGTCAGAAATATATGGGTGGCAATAAATTATAAATGTAAGCTATATTTAGCATAGAGAAAAGGCCAGTGGCATAAGCACTTCATAATCAGATCTGTTCAAATCCCAAACTCTGATTTGCTCTTTATTGGAATTGGGAACTTTCTTTTTTTAGTGGACTACAATAATCTAGGGGTTCTTGTTTGGTTGGTTGTTTGTTTGTTTTCTTGACAGATTCTTAGATTTAAAAGAATTAGGGATGCTACCCTGTGGAGAAATATCAGCAATAAATGCTCTGAGTTTATAGTGATTAGTAGCATAAAAATTAGTGCTTAATTTAGCAAGAAAAAAAACCAGTAATACATCACCGAGAATCCGGGTCGTTGTGGCTGTTATGATGTCCCCAGCTGCAGTGACAGTGTGTTAATGCATGACGTGAAGAGACAGGAAGTAGTACTGTCTGTTGATAGTAAGGACGTGTTAGTCCTGTGATTTATAGCAACATTTAAGACTCTTGTTTTAAAAGTGGGTTCCCCTGCTTATTGAATTCAGGCTGGTTCTCGCCTGAATAATATGAAACAGGAAAAACTCATAGATCTTCCACAGTTGAAAAAAAGCAGCACGTGTTGCTCTATTTTTTTGAGACTGTTGTTGACACATTGTTGCCTCAGGGAGTGTCCAAGTTAAGGAGGAAGGAGAAAAGAAAAGAAGAGAAAAGAAAAGAGAAAAGAAAAGAAAAGAAAAAAAAGGCTAGTTTGTAAAGTATAAAAACTGCAGAGGGCAGGGCCATCAGTAAAGCAAGCCTGAAGGTCATTTTCAGGTTTTAAGGCATTGTTCTTTAAGTAAACTGTTTACTGAACTATTTTCCTTTTATACCACAAAGTTATAGTTGTAAAATATGTACATATGCTCTCAAAAAATATGCGTGCTAACTATATGCTCTAAGAAAAAAGCCCCATTAGGTGACGTTTACGAAGCTTGTGAAGGTTTGCTCACTCATCATCAAATTTGCTTTACTTGAGACTAAAACACTTGAAGGAATGCTTGTTCCAAAAACTTTTTATTTGGTTCTGAATAAAAAATAATAACCGGTGATGTCTCCAAAATAACAGTGTGTATAGTGAGATCATGATTACTTTCTGGTCATGTGTAAAATGTAAAACACTTATTATGGAAAAAATCACCTTCTTCATTATATTTTGCTTAATTGCATGTAAAAAATGAAATTAGTTCTTTTCAAAAGAATATTAATTTGTCATAGATTGAATTTTCAGATGATTTAATTTAAAACCAGATCTAATCTGTGGTGTCTGTTTTATGCATCGCAAAATTACTGGCTGGCTTGGCACCAATGTGCTCCAGTTCCTGATCATCTGAGTCCCCCAAGGGAGCTCTGGTACTTTGTGGTAATGAGTAATCTTTGAGCTGTAAAAAAGAAGCAGGATGCATGAAGGAAGCACTTAAAACAAAGCAATCATTGCATGCTTCAGATATTAACTGAAAGTTATTTAGAGACTTTATTGGAGAAAAATTATGAGGAAACTAAAGAATGAGAGATGGTTGCATCTATTCAGTTTACTAAAATTGCTAAATTGGTGTGATGGCAAATGTCTGCAGTCCTAGTGCTTAGGAGGCAGAAGCAGGAAGATGCGGAGTCCAAGATCACCCTCGGTTTCCTAGTAAGGTTGCTTTGCTTGCTTGTTTGTTTCTTGAGCAAATCTGCTGAAATAAACTCTTAGTTTTCTTTCTTCCATGATTTCCTAGATTCCCTTTTATCTTGAGGGATACTCTTGCTGGGTATACAATCCCAAGCTAACTGTTCTTTCAGCCTTGGAAAGTGTGTTGATCATTCTGGCCAGCACAGAAGAGACTTTTGCATGTGAATTTCACTTGTCCTTAGATATAAGGGTTCACTATGTGGCTCTGTCCAGTCTCGGCCGTAGTTTTCCTCCATCCATCTCCCCAGTGCTGGGATCACATTTGTAGGCTGGCATTCTGTGACCATTCCTTATGTCTTTCCCTCTGTAACGTAAGTAATACACTACTTATTTCTAACAACTTTGTGATATATTGGTTGGTCTTTTGAGAAATTGCTTCTAGAACTAACACACATGTACATTTTATGATAAAACACTTAAGTCAAGGCTAGAGGTACTTCACAATGATGGATGCTTTCGTTAGCCTACTCAAGTTCTGTGACTTGCCCAGGCTCCCTTCTATATGTTTCTATATCTAGAGAACACATCGTTAGTTGAGATTTAAAATTTTCCATACACTAGCATTCCTTATTTGCCAGTTTAGAAAGCAAAAGAAAATCCAAGGAACTTGTCTTACTCTTTGAGTCCTGAAGTGTCTAGTAGTTTTCCTTGTCTCCACTTCTGTAATCTCCGTACATCTTCTATGTATTCCAGAGTTCTGAGCTTGTAGTGAGAAGGAAGAATGGGGAATATATATATATTCTCCTAACTGAGAAGTAATTTGAAGAACTAAACTTTCAGTTGTTGGTATTATATAGATGTACATTGATTTTATTTTTTTCAGTGTCCTGGATTAAATAAGCCCAACATCTTGTACATGCTGGGCCATGTCTCTAAGGCTCAACCCCAACCCAAATATTGACATTTTTAGGTTGATATTGTGTCCTACAAGTTTATAACACTTCATAGTTCTAGTAACATTTTTGTAAATTCTAGAGGATTTTTACAGATAAATCATCAAGGCCACAGATAAATAGCATTTACATCTTTCACTATGGTCAGGTTTTACTTCACTTGTTTACTTTATGACCCTGCTCAGAACCTTGCGTTTAACCCCATGTAAGTGGGGATGGCTTGCTTCCCGTCGTCCCCATGCTTTCGTAAAAACACCAAGTGTTCCTGTTAAGTATAATGTTAAGGTGTTTTAAGATGTAAATTATCAGGTTGAGAAACTCTCATTCTTTTATCATTTGCTAATTTAAAGGAAAATGGATATTGCTTTTTCAGAATTACTCAGCTGATCCTATGGAATTTCTGTTTATTAATCCCCCCTTTCGGCATGTTAATACGCATCTGTAAAATGTTTTGATCACATTCCTTGCCTCTACCTTTTCTTGTTCCCACCTTACTCCTTCTGATTCCCTTCATCTTTCCAACTAGTCCAGTCCCTCTCCCTCTCTTCCTGTCTCCTTCTCTCTGCTTTTTATAAAAAGTCTTTATTTCATTTGTTTGTTTGTTGCCTTTTGAGTGCAGTCAGGGTTGCTTACATTAGCATGGATGAAGGGTTATTTACTACAGCATGGGCAACGTTCTTGTGCCATACCACTGAAGAAACTGTCACTGCTTACTCCACAGTAGCCATTTAGTCCATTGACTGCACTTCCTTCTTGGGGAGGAGTGTGGTTTCTTGAGTTCCTTCCTCCTAGAAGTCTTTACGTTCCTGTAAATACTTCTATTTACAGGTGTGAGACCTCCTGTTGGCCCCCACCATGATGGAGTATCGACATCCCTGGTCTTGTGTAGGTCTTGTACAGGGAATCACAGATGCTTTGAGTTTGACTACAATATCCGTATCCTCTTCACAAGACAGCACTTCCCAACACACGTCTCTCTGCCTTCGTTCTCTCTGCCCTCTCTTCCAAATACTATTTGATCAATTAGGATTATAGAGGGGGTTCTGTAGATGTGCCATCTAGGGCAGAGCACCCCTCAGTCTCTTATTCTCTGCACTTTAAACTGCCTGCAGTAGCTGTAGCTTCTTCCCCAAGACCGAGACCCGCCATGATCTGTGGGCATATTGTGTTCATTTATCAAATAGCAGTAGCAGCCGCCTCCTTAGGGCCTGTGACCTAATTAGTGTTTGGCCTGATTTTCACTATCAAGCATACATTTTCTCCTGTGGGGTGGGCTCCAAATCTAAACATGCCATTATTGGACCAGCAGGACCTTGTATGGCCGGTTGTCCACTGCTTAGTAGGACAGTTGATGGCTTTTCTCCTCTAACAGTCTGCATAGTGCCTCTGCTACTGTCAAACTCACTAGCAAGGAGGAAGCATCCAGCCTGATTCTCTGTGTACCACAGCCAAGGCACATGGTATGGTCCCCAACCTGTTTTGGTGGATAATGAAGAGCTGTGGCTGTGGTGTATGTTTGGTGGTAACCAGGAGCTGTGGCTGTGGTGTGGTAGTGTATGTTTGGCGGCCTCCCTGACCAACTCAGGCAGATGTCCTAAACCCAGCACTGAAATTTTCATTTATTCTAAGTCCCTTAACTTCATTAACTAGATTGATTTCAATTTGCTTTAAAAGGTGTGTGTGTGTGTGTGTGTGTGTGTGTGTGTGTGTGTGTTATTCAGGATCAAACCTAGGGCCATTTGCATGCTATGTAGGGTACTGTGTGTGACACTGAGCTGCTTCCACATTTCCCTCCAGTTTCCCACAAACATAATTTCTTAATGTCTGAATGCCCTATTGGTCTATTATGCATATAATCATATACTGCATATATATGTATATATGCTACTGTACTTTCCTTACCTAGTCATCTGTTGATAGGTACTTACCAATCTGCCTTTCAGTTTTTTGGAAAAGTTTGCTTAGATTCAAAGTTATCTTTTTCAAAATATGTTTGGGAGAGTTGCCAATGAAGTCCTGTGTGACTGAAGTTTCTGTTGGGGGAATTCTACTATTTTCATCAGTAGCTTCCTCCCTAGTCTGTTGGGCTAGAGGTCTTTCACCTGTATGGCTTTCACAACCTAGCCATTGGGCTGGTTGGTTTTCCTGTTTCTATTTACTTTACCTTATTCTGACATCTATTGCTTTTTTGTCCTGGTTTCTGAGATGGAGCTGAGAGAGTTGACCTTTGCTCTCTCCTGTTAGATGCTAAGTGGCATCTCTGTTCTCTGGCCATTGTTCCAGCTATGTCTAACATTTCATTCAAAAATTTTATTTTTTGAGCCGTGAATTTTTTAGAGCTCATACTCATTTGCAGATAGTTGGGAATTTACAACAATCTCTCTTTTTCCTCAGTTTAGTTGTTGTTAGCAAATATATTTCATATGTCTCCTAAATTTATTGGGCATTGTGTTATTATTATCTGGAATACCTCTCTATTTGTAATTTAAAAAATGTATTCCTATATACTCCAAAGCATGAATTTTTGTTTACTTTATATGTCAGTGCTACATCTCAATTGCTTAGAACAATGTCCGGCCTTAGTTAATTTTTGTTGAATTTATCTGTGTGTGCACATGTGTATATGTGTGTGTGCCTTAAATACTTAACTGAAGAGTTGAGCTGAGCTTTCTGCACACAGGTCATAGAAAGGATGCCGCAGATTCTTGAGAGTAGTGTTCATAAGACAAGCTAGGTGAGACTTGCTAACTTAAATGGTTTTAAGAATTGGGTGATGTGATAATTCATATGCCTGTGGGTTACAGGTATGTGAGTGCCATGGTGGCTTTGTAGAGGTTAAAGGATGACTCTGATGAGTGGGTTCTCACCTACCTTGTTTCCGAGTCAGAGTCAAGGTTTCTCTTGCTTCTTTGCTGAGCTGCATACTCTAGACTAAAACTGGCTCTGCAACTTCCTGGAAACTCCCTTGCCTCTATTCCCCGTTTTCCCCAGGCATGCTGAGATTATAGGTGTGCAGTTTTGCTTTAATAAAACTGTGTTCTAGAGCTTGAACTGAGCTTGTCGGGCTTGGCTGACCAGCATTTTAAAATCCTACGAACTGCTGGCTTTTGTTTTTGTTTGGTTTTTGATTTTTTGAAAGTCATGAATCCTAAGCTGCCTTGAACTCCTGATCCCCTGATCCTTCTACCTTAGCCCCCCAAGTACAATGATTATAGGTGTGTCCCACATTTCCCAGTAGATGTTAACTTCTCTTTCTAAAGGAAGTTTCAAAAGAAAAGAGCTAAGAGATGTTTTTAAGAAAAGAAACTGATGAGAAATGTTATGCCGAAGCATAATTACCTTTTTGAATACTAAAAGTTGAATATGCTTGGGATCATAAATTGGAACTACAGGACAAGGGAGCTGACTCGGTTGTTAGGAGCCTAACTTTGACTCCTAGAACATCCATTTGGGAGGGAATAGCTAGTCTTGGTAGCCTGCCAGTCAGTTCCCAGTGTTAGTGAGCTCGCAGCCTGTGGGGCCCGAGATTGCTGGCCTGCCAGCCCAGGACACTTGGTGAGTCCCGTGTCAGCGAGATTTCTGAGGCTGTCCTCTAGCCTCCACATGCACACACGTGTATGTGCACATGCACAATCCCCTCATGGATCTGTACACACACATGCATATACATACAGAAAGTAATTAAAAAAAAAAGAACGTAGAGATACTAATGTCCAAAAATGAACTGTGGGGCTAGGCAGCTAGCTCAGGGGTAAAACATTTGCTTAGCTTATGCAAGATCCTTAGACCCAGGGGACTAAAAAAAATATGTATAAAAAGAAAGAAAAAGAGAAATGACCCACATGTCCAGCTGCTTACAGTTACCTGGTATACGCCCCATTCCCGCTGAGTCAAGTGTTTCAGGGATAAGCCCACGAAATTTTATGTATTTGTATTTTGTCCAAGTGATACTGAGAATCAACATTTTCAAATAGAAATTTAAAGTTAGTGGCATATTTATTTTAAATAGGATGAAGTTATAGGTACTAAGACAAAACTAACAACACTGCAGACCTGTGCCAAAGTAATGGCTTGGATATTACTTGTACCTTGTAACTCAATTCACAAAGTTTGTATCTTACAATTTTAAAACTAATTCACTTACTTAAAATTGTGTCTCATGAATGTGGCTCTAAGGAAACCTATTTTCAACGTAGCTGGGGCAGGCAAGATGACCCAGCAGGTAAATGTGCATACTGCCACCAGGTAATCCAAGTTCAGTCTCCCCCAGACCAACATCATGAAAGGAAAGAAGCAGTTCTGTAAAGGCATTCACACACACACACACACACACACACGCTGTGGCACATGCAGGGCCCTCTAGACATACATGAATGAATAGATGTAATTTAAAAACTTTTAAGTATGTTGGAAACCTGGTGGATAAAGCTTATGTGCAAATCTCATTGCAGGAAACTTTTAATGTTTTTTTAATGACTTTAAAACATCATGTCATTTTTAAAATAAAATATTTAACCATTTTAATAGCAAGTATTATAAACGCCATGAGAAAGATACTTTCTTGCTTACCATTATATTGCCAACTCTCACATTTAGGAATGCTCAGGAAATTTTTGTTAAATGAAAAACTGGGGTCTGGAGATGTAGCACTGTTTGTAGACTGCTTAGCTGGCATGCATGAAACCCTGGGTTCCACCCTGAGCATTGCATCAAACAATATCACACACCTGTAATCCCAGGACTTGGGAGGTAGAGGCAGGAGGATGAGGAGATTAAGACCCTTTTTGGCTAACTAGTGAATTTGAAGTTTCTGTGGGTTACAAGAGATACTAGTTTAAAAGGAAAGGCATGGTAGGCGCGGGTGCGGGTGGTCCTGGGAGATGACTCAGTGGTTCCGAGCACTGCTCTTCCCACCGCCTCATAGCTGCTTACTGCCACCTGCAGTGCAGTTCAGGCAGATCTGCTCCCTCTTCTGGTCTCTGTAGCCCCAGGTATACAAGTGGTACACACACACGTGCACGCAAAACACCCAGGTGTTGGTTTGTTTTGTTGTTGAGCTTTTTGTCTGTATTTTTTGGTGTCTTAAGAGTCTTTATGTTCTTTGGCATTCTAGCTTTTAAGGTGTGAGATAAATGTATAAATGTAAAGGTATAGAGGCCTTTTATTAGATGCTGCCTAGGAGTATAAAACTTTAAATAAATTAAGACTAATTTTTTGATAATGTATATTTCTTGTGTTTAATATTTGCACAATGTACTTTAAATGAATGATCTTCATTTGCTTGATTATTTACAGATGATAAAACCTACTCTGGGCTGTAGCTCAGTGGTAACACACTCCTTCTTAGCATGTTTGAGGCTCTGGATTCAATCTCCAATGCCCCTGAACCACTCCTCTCTCCCTCCTTCCCCCTAACCCCCCCAAAGAACCAAGAGCGACTTGTGGTATTGAGTTAGTATCACGCAGCTTTTTAAACCTTGGGAGCACAACTGGAATTGAGGTCTCTAGTCTGTGCAGTAGTTCTGACCTCTTTGTCAGCTGCCCAGGCATTGCTTTTAAGGCTGCTGGATCACATCTGGGGTCCTTGATACCCTAAGATCATAGGGTAAGCCTTATGCTCTGCCTGGAATCAATGCCAGGCCGGCGAACTGCGCCTCCTAATGGCTAGAGTGTGTCACTGCCCCTCACTGTCCTTAGAGCACTCACTAGGCGGTATAACAAGTAAGCAGTGTGCTGTACTTGGAAGTAGCCCTGCTGTAGCACTGGGCGCTAGAACTGCGTGCTCCGTGGATGCCTTTTTCAGACAATGCTATTTTTACTGAAAAGAATGATAGGCAAACTTATTCACAATTAGTTATTTGATATTTATTTTCTTGAAAACCAACTAATTGGTTGCCAATGATAGAAGTTTTGCTTTTGAACAAAACTGAGAAAGCATCTAATCTGTCACTTTGAACTTGGGGTTCTCCAGTACGTTCTAAAGAATGATAGGCAAACTTATTCACAATTAGTTATTTGATATTTATTTTCTTGAAAACCAACTAATTGGTTGCCAATGATAGAAGTTTTGCTTTTGAACAAAACTGAGAAAGCATCTAATCTGTCACTTTGAACTTGGGGTTCTCCAGTACGTTCTGAAGACTTAGTGCTGATATTAAGATAATATTTTTAAACATTGTCTCATTTTTTTATTATGTCAATATGTATGTAGTCTGCCTAGTTAGGAATTATTTACCAAATAAATACTTTTATATACTATTAAAATTATTGAAAGGTAAAAGGAGAAGAGCTTGGTAAGGACAAGATGGGCTATTATAATAGAACAAATTTAAACACATGGCTTCAGATTCTACAGCACAGCAAACCTGTAAGAAACCAGTATTTTTATAGTCTTTAGTGTGTTATATATTAGATACATTATATATAAGTTATATATAATATAATTGTATATATTACTTGAAGGTATTTATTTGGAGGTAAGAATGTCTACTACTGTCTTAAAAGACCTTTAGATGTCCCTTATCCAAGGAAAGTGAAGTGACTCAGCAGGTAAGGCACTTCTGCCAAGACTGACTACCTGAGTTTGATTCTCAGACCCCATAAGCAGAGGGAGAGAACCTTTCCCACACATGGGCACCCATGTGCTCAAAGAAAGTAAATAAATGAATGAAATGCATATAACAAGTGTTTTTAAAAGACCTCCTTGCAAACAGTGGAAACAGTTTTTATGTGCTAGAGTGTACTGATTTATTTGAAACAAAATGTGTCATACCAGATTGGAAACAGAAAGGAAAATCCATTTTCTTTAAGCCAGAAGTTGAATAGTTTATTTTTTGAAAATGGTTTCCTTAAAAATAAGTTACTTATGTAGCAGGTGAGGTGTATTATTATTTGAAAATGAGTCAGTGCTTTTTGTTTTTTAAGATTTATAGTATTTATATGAATACACTGTAGCTGTTTTAAGAAACACCAGAAGAGGGCATCAGAGCCCATTACAGATGGTTGTGAGCCACCATGTGGTTGCTGGGAATTGAACTCAGGACCTGTGGAAGAGCAGTCAGTGCTCTTAACTGCTGAGCCATCCTCCAGCCCGTGTTTTTTTTTTTTTTTTTTTTTTTTTTTTTTTTTTTTATTACAGTAAATATCAGTAGGTTTGCCCACCTAACCAAAACCTCCTTGGATTTCTGAATAGGTTTTAAAGACCATAAAAGCTCCTAAAACCAAAAACCATCTAGAACAAATCCCCATTCACCACTTGTAGTCTAGATATCTGATTTTAGTTGCAGATCCCTCACTTTCCAGAACATTCTGTCTTGCTGCACTGTACAGGCTGCCATGCACTCTTCTTAAACATAGTATTGGGGCATTGCATGCATATATATATATATATATATATATATATATATATATATATATATATATATATATATGCAGAGGTCAGGTTGAGACCCCGTGTCCTTTAGATGACACCGTGAGGTACTTGTTACCCACATGCTCTGCTTATAACTCTTGTGTGGGAGCCTGTTTTAGCCTCTTTGACACTATGCTATGCCCACTAGTGTTTGTGAGTTCCTCTCGTTTCCATTGACACTTTTCCTGAGGATTCCTGTGAGTTGATCTGTACAGGCCACTGTACTGACTGACCAAGTAAGAATTCTGTAAAGGATAGTTTTGTAGATTGAAAACACAGGAATCAAGCCAAGACTTTCTAAGTCTGCTTCATATTGCGTTAATTACAGAGAAGCACAGCATGTAAAAATGTAGCAGTCCTAGCCTCTACATGGCTGCATACAATGTATACATGTTTGGTATAACTTGACAAATAGAAAAAAAAACCACTCTTATTTTGTAAAATCAGTTTCGCTCTTGAAACTTTACAATGATAATTGACTCCTTCAGTCAGCCGGCTGGTCAGCTGTGTATTTTACGGCACTGTAGATGGACCTTGGATCTAATGAACGCTGAGCTAGCGCCCGTCACTGAAATGCACCAGCGCCCTCCTCTCAGTCTGGACCTGAGCTTTCTTATATCCCAGTCACCGACATTGATGCCCCTGCCTGCTTCAACCTCAGGTCAACCAGACCAGCATAAGAAATCATTTATGTACATAGGATTGTTGTATTTTTATTAGACAAATAGGTGTGCCCTGTTGTTTTATTTAAAACAGTGGCTTTCAGAGTGATCAAGTACAGTTTCAGAGAGTTGGGAGTAGAAAGAATGTACTGCTCAAACTTTTATTCACATACTTTAGTCTAGAATTAATTTTAGATGGAAGTTTATTAGCACTTAATGTGCAGCTTAGCATGGATACTTCTGCTATCCCTGCATGGGGCTCTGTGTCAGGGAGAAGGGGGACAATGTTCAGTGAGGGAGGGGAATTCCAAAGCTCTGAATTTAGTTTCCTCTTCTATTTCACCTTGCCGGGGTGTCAGAGCCCCTGAGATGGGAGAAGTATAGATAAGCACCTCAGACAACTGTTGGTATTTTTCTTTCATGCTAGGCAAGTCACAAGTGGTGATATTTTAGAATATTTCTTAATATGGAATCTGAAACCATACTGATTTTTTTTAAAAAGTGTAAACAAAAGCTTAAGCATGATTTCCATTCGTATTGACTTTTCATAATTACATAAAACTTTTACATTGGTCAAAAATGTGTTATATAGCTTTGTTATAGTCTTTCCTGTACGGTGACTTAGAAAGTGACTAGAGCTTCCCAAGGGAAATGGATGTTGGGTTAGCAACAAACCAGGCTACAAAAATACCTCCATCATTTTATTTTCTTGCTAAAGTAGTCCTTGTCGTCTATATTGTTTAAAAAGTCTTTATAGTCTTTAGATTTTGAGAATTTGAAAACATAATTTCCCTGCCTTGATTTAAAATACAAGTTATAATTCTGTGTGGTTTATGATTCTGGTTGACAGTGAATAGATGCCACTTCCTACCTGAGGGGGACAGACCTTTGTAGGTGTCCTGGAAGACGAGCATCCTGATTTACTGAATCAGCGAGTGCTTTCTGAATTTTGACTTCCATATTTTTGTGAAGAAGATCTGTCTGCTCAGAAGTAACGTCAAGCACATACCATAGAAGCAGACTTTTAGATCCTGAAGCTGAACTTTAAAATCTAGCTGTGATGGTTCTATTATGCTTCCTTCTCATCTTTTTTTATACTGAGAAAAATGGTTTTATAGCATTAATATTAAATTAGCATTTAAATTGTTAATTTTATCTTACACTCTCAAATTTTCTATTTGTGATATGATTAAATATACAATAATATATTTATATATACTCGGCATACAGGAAAGCATATATCTCTGAAAAAGTTTTTTTACTGCTTTTTATGATATTAGCATACAAAGTAGTAGAATATTTCCATCCTGGACACTCTTACTAGAATATAGATCTAATTTTTCAGTAACATTGTATATGAGTATTGAATGTAGAAAATAACTCAAGGTAAAAAGCTTGTGGCATGAAGAAATGACCTGTAGCTCTTTTGACTATTTGCCAGTCATCAGAACTTTTGGTTCTCCTTTAGTCAATTAGTTTCATGATTGGTGTTTCCAAGAATCTTATACAATTTTGTTTAGTTTTTAAAACTTTTCTTCATTAATTCACAGGCAAACTGAGAGTTTATACATTCCATAGTATGTTCTACTTCTATTTCTAGCCTCACCTGGAAAAAAAAAAAAAAGAGTATGGCTGTAGATGCTCCTCAGCGGGCGCGCACCCCGATGGCGCTCTGTAATTAAAGCAGCAGTTTCTGTGGGTAAGAGATACCAAGTGTGGCTAATTGCAGTGTCTCAATCTGCACTCTCTGCTGAGGAGGGAAGAGTGGCTGGATGCTGTCCTACTTCAAATGGCAAACGATGTCTGCATTCACTCCTGTGGAGACTCACCAGCTGCACTCCCATATTGACGCTCCGCCCCAGTCACACCTTCCCCTTTAGTTTTTGGCTACATCTATTGTGATGAGGACAACATAAAACATTTATGTCTCAAGAGCACTTGATGCACTTTCCAAAGACAAATCACTAAGTAGCCGATGTATGCATTTACAACTCATCACTAAGCATAATCATTAGTTGTATTCAAGGCTAATAAGAGATTAGCCAAATTATCTTCTAAGGTTGTCCTTGGAGTGGAGAGGTGAAAATGATAAATTATTATATTGTATTGATATTTTACTGGGTGTTTTTCCTGAGGACAGTAAAACTTTTGGAGTCATTTGGGAGTTGCAAATGTATAAATTAGAAATGGCAGGGAAGGGGCTGCCGCTTGGTGTTCCGCAGCCCTCAGACGTGGTGAGCGCCCACCCAAGGGCATGCTTAGACTTGGTTGGTAATTACAATTGAGCTGTAAAATATTTTGACAGTTTCCAACTGTTGTGTACATGTTAGTCATTTGGTGGCAAATGCAATTTGGTGAGGGTTTGGGTTTTTTTTTTTTTTTTGAGTTGGGGAATATTTAATTAAGACATTGAATTGCGTAGTATTTCACAGTAAGCAGTAATAAAATACTTTGTTACTATGAGCTACTTTTATAATTTATCGAAGACAGAGAAAAACTTCATCTTTAAAAACACTGCATAAGTAAGTGGAACTTGCTACTGCAAGTTTCTGATTTTCTTTACAAGCTGTTACTTGTTGCCTCCTCATTGGGGGCTTGAACATGGTATTTGACGTCCCTAGGTGAGGGCATTGAAGGCCCCCCACCCAAAAAAACTGAGACTGGCTTATGATAATTATACGACTGGAAAAGGTTGTTTGGGTTGATTTTCCTGAGAGATTTTTATCCTTTTATTAATAGCAATAAAGGTAATAAGCTAATGTGCACAGTAAGACAGTTCCAGAAAGAGAATGCCCAAGCTTTTACTTCAAGAGTTGCTTGTGTATATGGAAAATGCAGCTAAAGAGGTTTTAATCCCCTCTGTTAAGCACAAAGTTACTTCAAATAATGGTTTATGAAGTTATAGAACAGGATTGATTGTAGGGGGAAAGTTCTGCATTCTCACCACACATGCAGGAGCAAAACTTGACGAAAACCTGTTATTAAAGATTGCTGTTGTTTCCATAGAAACCTTCAGACATTTTATTCTTTCTGTTTTGCTTGACTTTTTCTTTTTTATCATGGATCTGTCAGTTTATGTAAAGATTCTTAGAGAAAGCAGGAACTTCGTGAAAGCACGAGGTCTTCAGCATTTGTGGAATGTCTCTTCAAGAGCGTGATGCAGAAGTGACGCTGAGTGAGTTTGTACTACGTCAAGGTGGTATTGTTTCCCCCAGGGATAAATGTTGGGAGATTCATTACAGAAGTTATATTTATTTGTACCTAAAATCTATATTTCATAAACAAAAAGACTGAAATTACAGTTAAATTTAGAGGACTACACATGTTTCAGCAATGACCCTCCCCCCACCTGTGCACAGACTGGCATCATTGAGTGGACTTGGTGGGTTTAAAGTGAGTCAGGATGGAAACGTGGTGGCGGTGGTGGCAGTGGTTGCGGCGGCGGCGGCCTGTCCCAGTACATGAGCTTGAGGACAGCACTCACCATCAACCTTTGGCCTTTCACATGTGTGAGCACACATGCATAGTTCTTGTATAGCCATACACATGTAAACATATACATCACACACATACACATGCAAAATAATTTTTAAAAGATTTTAAAGCACAGCTAACTTTACACCTTAAGGAAGTGGAAAAGGAAGAAATAATCCCAAAGCCAGAGGGAATAAATTTTAGAACAAAAGTGAGCTAAATAGCAGCAAAACACCTTAGAGAAACAAACTCAACTTAAAGTTGACTTTCTTCAGTACATCAACAGAATGGGCAAACTTTTTTAACTTTATGTTATACTTCAATAATGATTTATGAAGTTACAGAGCCAGATTGTAGTGGGAAGGGTCTGTATTCTCTCCCACATTTGACACTTGGTTACTTGAAAACCTGTTATTAAAGATTGCTGTTGTCGTCATAGAAACCTTCAAGCATTTTATTCTTTCTGTTTTGCTTGACTTTTTATCACAGGTCTGTCAAATATGGATGTGGGTTGGGCAGAAAAGACTCAATTTACTAAAATCAGAAGTAAAGTGGGCTTTGCTACCCATTTAGTAGACATTTAAAGAATTATAAGAGTCCTGTGAACAGTCATTATCAACAGATTGCATAGCTTAGACAGACAAATATGTGTCGGAACAACAGCTAAGCCATACTGTAGAAAGTGTGACTAGATCTGTAACAAGTTTTTAAGAAGAAATTGAATCAGTAATAAAGCATCTCCAAATAAACTAAGGGTGGTGACTCATGCTTTCGTGCTTGGCCCCAGCGCTCTGAAATGGAGGCAAAGTATTGATTCTGAGGCCAGTCAATGAAGTATGACAAGAGCATGGGTGAGGCCAGTCAATGAAATATGACGAGAGCGTGGGTGGGCTGGGGAGGGGAGAGGAGGGGAGAACACTTCCTAGCAACTAAGACAGTTTCACAGCCATTTTACCAAGCATCCCAAGAAGTAACCCCATTTTTTTTCTCCAAATATTCTAAAATGTGAGGGCACATACTCCCTAGCTCATTCTGTGAGCTCAATCAACATTACTCTACTAACCACAAAATCAAGACTTTAGATCAGTATTGATTATTTTTTCAAATGATGTAAAAATCTTCAGCGCAAATATTATAGAAACAAATTGTGCAATTTTTTTAAAGGACTGTGCACTGTGACCAAGGAGGAGTCTGCTGGTACTCAACAGAAGAAATGGGTCAATGTCATATGCTCTATTAATACATTGTAGGACTTAAGATGGCCATCTGAAATAATGCATGAATGACATTTGACAGGACATGTTCCCTTTCATAAGAGCATTCAGCAGATGTGGGTTCAAAAGTAACTTCCCAGAGATAATGACACCCACATTATGAAAAGCTCATGGACAACGTCATGTTATACAGATAAAAAGGACTTTTCTTCTGTACTCACAAAATGGCAAGGATGTCCACTCTTAGAACTTGTCTTTCTCACTAAGAACCTGAAATCCTGGTCAGTGCAATTACACAAGAAAAAGAAAATCACCAAAATCAAAAAGGATATTGTAAGATTAGCTCTGTTTGAATTGATGGGCTCATACATATACCAAACCCTAAATACCACACACATACACACAAACTTAAAATCAATAAATTCAGTAAAATCATCAACAATAACAAGTCATTTTCATTTCTGAACACTGACATTAAACAATCAGAAAGAAATTAAGAGAGTAATTCTCTGAACTATAGTATCAAAAAGAGCTAAATGGAAGGAGGAAGTATTTACAAATAACTTTAGCTAGGACTGTGGGTGTGGCTCAGTGGGTAGGATAGTCACCCAGCATGCAGGAGCTCTGGGTTTGACCATAGCATCTCACAAACCTGAGTGTGACAGCATATGCCTATAATCCCAACACTTTAGAAGCAGAGGTAAGGAGGGTCAGGAATCCAAGATTATTCCTGACCTCACATTCGAGGTCAGCCTGGGGCTTCCTAAGAGCCATGTCCAAAAAGGAGGAAAAAAAGAGATTAACAAATTAACCAAGAAGACGGAAGACTACCCAACTAAACAGTAGAAAGCACTTTGAAAGAAATTAAGAAGTTATAGACTGGAAAGATATCCCATGTTTGTGCTTTTGAAAACTATAGTGTTATATCTAAGATGTAACTTGAAATTTATAGATCTAATGTAATCATTAAAATTCCAGTTACCTTTTATTCAAAAATAGAAACATGCCATCTTAATAGTCAAATGTAGTTCCAGAGGACCTACTATAACTTTTTAAAAACACCCTGCTAAAAGCAAACACATAATATCCAACTTCCAAAATTACTACAGTAGTCTCAGTAATCAAAAATATGCTCAGCTTTTTTTTTTTTTAAGTAAAGCCACGTATATCAGAAATGAGCACTTTACTTAGTGTGATGTTAGTCCTTTTCACTGTTCAGTGGCCTTGGACAGAAGAGCCACCTTTTCAACAAATACCTTGGGAAACTGAATGTTACACATAAAAGAGTGAAGGTGGACTGTCACATGACCTACTGTCCCTACTAGACAAAGCCTAAGAAAATCTGAGAACTGAAGACTGTTAATCTCTTAGAAAGAAACTCTTAACAGAAGTTCCACAGGCCTGGATCACTGGGAATGGTTTTTCCTGAATATCACCCAAAAGTCGTAGACAGCAACATCCAAAATAGACAGAATTTACTTCAAGAATATTTAAACGTTTTTGGATCAAGACAGACAGGGTGAAACAAATAATATATCTAAGGAGCTATCCCCCAAATGTATAAGAATTAAACTACGAAACTAAAAGAACTCAGTTAAAAGTGCCACAGTGGACTTGAATACGTTCTCTCCGGTGATGTGCAATGGCCAGTAGGTGTAGGAAAAGATGCTCACTGTCTCTAGTCGTTAGGACAGGCAGATCAAAGCAGTCCACACACACGGAAACTGCTCCACTATTTTAAACTATGTTCAGCTTTAGTAAGCAGGGGAGTGTGAGGATTCAGAGCCCTGTGCACTGTTGCAGTGACCGTCAGCAGGAGACAGGTTTGAGAAGCAGTGTTTATTCACAGCAGCTGTAGATTGAAGGAACGTGGTGTCTGTCAGCAGGTGCGTGACGACAGAAGCATGGCAGGCACATGCAGTGTGGGGCTGTTCCCGCTTTAAAAGGGGCAGTTCTCATAAATGCTTTAGCATGAATTAGCTCTGAGAACCGTTATGCTAAATGGAAGAGCCACAAGAAGACAAGTTATTACATGAATCCACCTGTAACGTGCCTCAGTAATCAGTGTCATGGACTCAAGGCCCAGTGCGGGGGTTCAGTGCCAAGCCCACTTGTTCAGTACCATGGGTCTGACCCCCCACATCTGCAGGAGCCTACACATGATGCCAGGGTGTGGGGAAGCAGTGAGTGGGGGGCTGTTGCTCAATAGGCCAAATGAAAAGACTCCTGAGAATAAATTGTGGTAAATATGCCATCGATGAAGGTAAACCCTGAACTTATATACTTATTAAAAGGCTAAGAAGATAAATATGCTACAGGTATCTTACCATAATAATAGTATTAGAGTCATTGGAACCCCCAGAGAACACTTGTTTATATGAAAATATTTCTTAATATTTGAAAATAAAAATTGTGCAATTTGAAAGTATATCCATTTTAAATGTCAGTAGTAAACTAGTTTATACTTACATAAATACTGTATTCTTGTAGCATAACTGTATCTTCCAAACCAAAATTAGTTAAAGGGGTGACATTGTTTTTAAAGATTTATTTATTATATGTAAGTACACTGCAGCTGTCTACAGACACTCCAGAAGAGGGCGTCAGATCTCATTACGGATTGGTTGTGAGCCACCATGTGGTTGCTGGGATTTGAACTCAGGACCTTCCAGTTAGTGCTCTTAACCACTGAACCATCTCTCCAGCCCCAGGGGGTGACATTTTTGGCTGTCATTTTTGCAGAGTCTGCCATCTGGCCTAAAAGAAGGTAGTTGTACTCAGTGTCTCCTGATAACTGAGTGTGGCCGTGTGGCTTATTATTCTGTGTGGTGTTTACTGGTGAATTCATGTAGATGTTCCAGCAGGTGTTAAGATGTTAATATCACCACTGTATTTTTTTTAATGCAAGTCTGAAGTCTTTTCTTGTCTCCTCTTGTATTCTAGGTGATGCCTAATGATATTGTTTGGTGATTGTCTCATATTCAGAAAGTTAAGAAGAGTGCTGTTGTAAACACTTGTACACATGTGTTGTTCTGGTTGCCAAGCATGTGCTTCTATAGGCCACAAACCTAGGGATGGTTGACTCATAGAGTGGCCATGTCTTCACATTTTAACAGAATAGATCTTACCAGAGTTTATCATCAGCTCTGGAAGAAAACTTGTTTCTCCCACTTCCTTGCCTGTTAATAGTTTTAATCTCATTAGTATCATTTCAATGAAAATATCTATGACGATGTCAGCCCGTTTAGGGAAAGCATGTATTAGTACTGTGTGCAGCTTTGTGAACACTTGTGTGTCTGGACAAAAGCTCATATCGTCTAGATGCTTACACTTCATTTTATATTCAAGTAAAGAGTTGAAAGTACTCTTTCAGTTTCTGTCCATTGTTTTATTGGTTGGCCTTATTACCCTTACTGTGTTTTAAGAATTTTCATATATTTTGAGTATAAAGCCTTTTATCAGGGAAAAATATACATAGTTGCTTAGCACCAGGTTTAACATTAAGAAGGACAGGAAACTTTAGTTTTTGCATCATAGTGTCAAGTGCTATAAATACATAACTATTATCGGGTAAGTTATAGAGCATACAGTGCTATAATGTCGTGTCCACAGTTTTCAAGGTCCTGATTGTACATAACACACACCGAGCGTGGCGTGCTGGGCATCCGTTTGTAGTTGTCATTTAGAGTTTATTCCTAGGCTGTCAGGTGGGTGTGGCTCGTCAAGCTTGGGCCATTGTTAGAGCACTGTTGCCTTGGAACACACAATAGCTCCGATTGATCTAATGTATTTCCCATGGAAATCGTACATACATTGGATAAATTTGATGGTTTTTTTCATTCGGAATGGGTCATTGTGTTTAACCCTTTCTCTCTGAGGAGAAAAATTAAGTTTCTCCACAAAACTGAGTTTCTGATCTGTGACTATAGTCCATACCCCTGGGGGGGGGGGTCTTTCCTTTTCACAGTAAAGCTGAGTGCTCGGTGAGACTGACTCCTATTTCCTTCCAGTATATTTTCATTCAGTGCACATTTTACTCATGTTACCTGGAGGCAGTAGTGCCCACACTATGCTGTAAGAGTCCGCCTAGCACCCAGTGCCGCAGGCTCGCTCTGTGAGGTAATCTTTATAGAGATAATACCAAGATTGATGTACTGTCTGACTTGGCATTATTCCACTGCTGTCCTTCAGAATAATTGTTGGATAGCTCTTAAAAACCTTTTCTAATATTTTTCTGCTCTTAAAAAATGTTAACATAGATGAGAGTTAGTTCTCAGTACTATTTTAATCTGAGCATAAATCTAAGAGTTATCTAGCAGCATTATAAGACTCCATCACTTTTACTGTAAGAGAGAAGTAGGTGCTGCGCTGTGGCTTAGAGCCTCACACACGGTGCTTCGGGTTCAGTCTCTAGCATGCGTAACTGCTGTAACCACAGCCTGTAATTCTAGCAGCCTGATAAGGCAGGAGAATAAAGAGTTCAAGGCATACTCTGCTAACTAATGAGGCCAGAATCTGGACTGGAGAGCACTTGTTTAGAGAGAGGAGGGAGATAAATGATGTCACCTTGGGACAGCCAGAGACGGGAAGAGGGGGTGGGGATAGAGACACAGGATCGTGCAGATGCAGATGTTCTTGTTCTCACCATTGCTGCTATTCTTGACTTGCCAGATGCTAAAATCAGATCTAGCCAATGTTCTTTAAGCATGATTTGCAATAATTGAGGAGAGTCTCCAAGAATCCTAATGTAAAGACCAAAATACGCATCAGCTTTAGCAATAATAGTGCACATCTTACCGAACTGGGCTTAATTACTTCTTATACTAATTCTAGTCCAAAATCTAAAAGTCCAACAGATTGGACAAAGGGGTTTTTCTAGGAACTCCTGAGTTTTAATTTGTTTTGACTAGTTGCCTTTGGGTTGTTTGTTGGTTTGTTTTGGTAATGCTAGTTTCAAGAAATGTATAATATATACTGAGTTCTTAAAGCTGTATTACCTTTGAATGTGAAATGTATATTGAGTGCAGTCTCGGTTGGTATGGAGACTGTCTGGTATAGATACATCTACTTCTACCTGTGTAGCCTGAGTTTCCATGACTCTGTTTTAGAGACAGCCATTGCTATCTCAAAGGGCTTGTGAGGCATATATAAAGTTTGTATTTGATACTTTCATATTCAGCATGTATTCTGTGAGCACTGTAAGAAGATACTCTATATAATATAGTGTGATCAAAGAAAATTTCTGTGTCTCATGTAGGAGACACAGAAAATCAAGAGAACATTGGAAGTGGTAGTTATTCCCTGGAAGGGAATAGTTATTCCATTGGAAGGGGTAGTTATTCCCTGCCTAGTTATTGGGAATTAGATGAGCTTTTGTACAGATAGCAGTTAAACTGAGTCTTGAAAGAAGAATGTGGAGTTGTCACAGTTGTATGGGTGGCAGAAGTGATGCTCTGTGGATACTCTGGAGATGGGGAAGCTAGGGTCTCAGCAAAAAGCATAGGATGAGTTAAGAGACTGGTGAATCATGCTAGTAAACACATTAGAATGATTTGGGGTTTAGTGTACAGAAATGTTGTGATATTTTTTATGTGTTGAGAACCAGCAGAGATATTAGATGTGTTGTAAGAACACCGTGCTTTGATAATGGGTCAGGAAAGGGGGAGTTGGCAACAAGGACGACTGAGGCAGTAACCTCATCAAAAGGAGCTAGATCATAAAATTACAAAAATAGTATAGCCATAACAAGGATATACAACTTTCCAGGCGTTAACTAGTAAGGGATATATAAACAAAGAATTTAGAAATGATTCTGAGATTGAAATCCATACAGTTGGGACAATAACAGTATTATTTTCAAACACAATAAGAAGAATCAGGTTATAAGGAAAATCATGGTTTTAAACATACTGAGTTCAAATTTTATAAGGCAGGAAGGACAGCCAGCTGGAAATGTCATCTTGAGAGAGTTGGAACCATATTTGTGTATGTGGGAATCATGTGTGTGGAAGTGAGAACTGGAGAGTGTGGAGGGAGCATGAGAGTGAAGAGAGAAGGAGAACCATGGGAGAAATCCCGAGGGCGCGTGTGACTGCGGCCACGGGCGAAGGGGGCCGCCCACGACGGACACCCCAGACGCAAGCATAGAGGAGCGGGAAATGCAAGGGCAGTCTCTCAAAGCTACTAAAAATTAGGAAGTTTTACAGTGAGTTACTTAGGTTATCTGACTGAGATGCCTTGCTATTATAATAATTCAGCGACCTTATGTTTAACAGTAATCTCTGCTATATTATATTAAAATTATATTTGAAAGGTCATTTATACCTTTTTTTTTTTTAAGAAACTAGGCCTCTCTATGGAATGCACTATGTAGAGCTGAATTCTTGAACTCACAGAGATCCACCTGCCTCTGCCTCCCTCCCAGCCTCTGAGTACTGGAATTAAAGGTGTGCACCACCATCCTTGGCCCTTTATGTCTACATTTGATGGATAGATTTTGGTATCCTCTTTTTTTGGAAAACATAAATTAGTGATTTTTTTTTTTAGTTTGTTTCATCAGATAAATTGCATGAACCTCGTTTCATACACAGAATGTCAAGATACAAATAATATTCATTAGCTTTGTTTAGAAAAAATTTGAAGTATCACTTCGTTTTCTTCATCAAATTTGAAATTAGAAAGGAGTCTCAACAAACAAGTACGACTTCTGTGCTGATGATTCCTGGTTGATAGTGTGGAGCTGAAACTATATGGTGACAGTACTGGACTGTGGTGTGTGATGGCTCATGGTGACCGAATGGTGCTAGTAATGCACAGTGACATATAGTGCTGATGATGTAGGTGACATTTGGTCCTGATGGTACAGGGTCACAGCATAATAATTGTAGTTGCCACTCACTGGCCTACCATACCTTTTGTTAAGTGCTTCGTTCACTTAACAGTATTTACTGATTATTTACTGTGCATTAGTAATTAATCTGGAACCCTAAGATAGGTTAGTAAATAAGGCAGATTGAGAGTCTTGACTTAACAGAGTTCTTTTCAGTACAGGCAGATAATAACTAGTAAGTATAACACGCACAGGACCACAAAGGATAGGTGTCGTGGGAAAATAGAACGAGGAGGAGGAGTCAGGAGTGCTGTGTGAGAGTCGGATGATGGACCTGGGTTGTATTATTATGACGGTGCCTGACTGAAGGTTGTAGCATTGAAGTTACTGTTCGAATATCTGAGAACACTGGTCGAGTGGGATAATGTCTGCAAAGGTCAGAGTGCAACCGAAGAAAGGAACAACCAAAGATGCATCTCACTGAAAGCGAGAAGGGGAGAGTGGGAGGCAAGAGGGAGTGAGGGGGCTTGTTGCTGTGGCGCTGTGTATCCAGGTTTGCCTGGCTAGAGAACCATTGGAGTAGCCACTCACAGATGAGGAGACTAAACCAGGGACCAGTAACCCGCCTCATGGCTGTGGCAGAAATGGCTCTCTCCTCCAGCCATGTCAACATTCTCTAAATAGTTCATTAATTTATATGACCCACTGCAGAATATCAGATAAAAGGGCAACAACAGCTTGATAAGCCACTTATTGGATCTGTTAATGGTGTTTTCCTTCAAACTAACATGGCCATTTATGGGGCTTGTAATTTTACCAGTTTTCTCCATTGTTTTTGACTTATTTTTATGGAAAGTGAATTGTTCTTTTTAACACAGGCTTCTGGTCAGAACAAATCCAAATTTTAGCTTAGCTTGTCTAGCCTTCTAATAAAGGACCTTTTTAGAGATAAGGATATATAGTTATAATTGTAATAGCATGTTTCAAATGAATTGTTATAATTTTAGATTATCTACCTGACATATAACCTAGTCTCAGATGTTTATGTGCTTTAACAATTTTATATAGGATATTGTAACAGGTAATTATTTGAATGATAGGAAAATAAATAGTGGAGAATTTAGAAAATATGCCTAATTCATGGATTCCTAAGTTCATAGTCCTCTAAGTCAATCTGAATCTAAGTGACCGGAGGGACTCAAAGGTCACGATGGACCATTTACTTGATTTTTACATATTAGGTTGAAAGTTAAATGAGTTATTTAAAGTAAATGTCCACTATCTGGAAATCAGTTTAATGTACTTCTTTACATTAGGTTGAATGAAGCCAAACTTGTTGATTTATTACACTTTGGTGTATTGCGTGTGCACGTGTGCATGTTTATGATGTAGGTAAGATAACTTGCACAAGTCTGTTCTTCCCTCCTGCCTTGTGGATCCCAGGGATTGATCTCAGGTCAGAAGACTTGGCAGCATGGGTCTTTATGCACTGAGCTGTTTCACTAGCCCTGAATATCTTGTTTTTTATGATTAATGAACTGTTTAGAATTTGCTTTGTAGAGGTGATTGCTTAAAGAACACAGCTTTGCCAGGTTGTTATTATTTATATAATGCCCCCTAATCTGATATTTGAAATAAGAAATTACATATTTGATGATTCCTAGTTGATTATTTTAATAGTTTTGGCACTGACCTGCTATTGTCAAGTGGAGCATCATTGATCTGTCTTGAATAAGCATTGTTGTAGGAATGGATCATTGGGTAAACGTGAATGGTGTCGGGACAAATGGTCATTCTCTCGTCTTACTCTACACGGCTCTTTTGCTTTCCTAGCTAACAATTTTGATTAAAAGAATTAAAGTCCAAAATTATTCATTAGGATTCTTATAGTTTTCAGTTGTATCAGCCTTCACAATTATCATAAAACATTGTAGTTACTCAGTTAAAAACAAATGGCATGATTTTGAGAGTAGCAAAACTGTAAAATTAAAATCTTACTGTATAGTCTTAGTTGTGTTATCATGGTTATCCTGTTAGGTGTATGGACAAAGGGAAGTATGTGCCTAAGATATAAACACAGTGAACTCTCCTACTCAAAGATCATTCTCAAAAGGAGTTAGGAGATAATTTGAGTATATCCAGAATATATACTGTTGTGGGTTATTGTCCCGTCGCTAATAATTAGAACTGTATTGTTGTTAAATGTATATAGGAAGAATGTTTGAATATGACTACCACTGTGTTATGCTGTGTTTTACACTTACTGAGACTGATCTTTCCACCAGGTGATTTCTCAATACCTGAGAGTAGTTGCAACGCCACAGTTTATGCTGTAGATAGACACCAATGCATTGTTTTTATCCAATCTTGTTTGTTTATGATTGCATCTGGGAAACCTTCTTTAGTATGTAAGTTACACAGCTATTTAGCCTTAAGTATTCAAATATTTTAACATGATGTTTCCATCAAGGACATTCATGACTTCTTCTTCCCAAAAGTTTAAAGTGTTGCTTATCTACTTGTCAGGCAGATGCCATGGGCGAAAAGAAGATAATAACTTAAGATTTATGTCTCCCTCTCAGAGGCAACCGTTGTCATGGACTGACAGTGTTAAAGGACCAAACTGGCATCAGAGGTTTCAAATGATTTAGCTAGGTCAATTAATGTTCATTTTTATCTTCCATTAGCGTCTTTAAGAGTCCCCTTCCCGCCCTTTTTATTTCTTTCTTATATTCTAGCCAAGCCCGATACCAAGTCCTGTTCTGGGGCAAAAGCCAAATGCTAGTCAGTCGTTGCTCGCATGGTGCAAAGAAGTTACGAAAAACTACCGGGGCGTGAAAATCACTAACTTTACCACGTCGTGGAGGAACGGCTTATCTTTTTGTGCAATCTTACACCACTTTAGACCAGACTTAATGTAAGTAGAAGTGTCATAAATATTTGTAAATAATTGGCATTCTTAGAAGAACACGGACTAATTTATTAGCATGTATTCTAAAATACTTGACTGTCTTTATTTTTGAACTATAGAATTTGCCTTTTTTGAGAGACACCAACCTTTTTCTCAGTACCTAAGAGTAGTTTTTTCTTTAAAAAATGATTTTTCTCTTTAATCTTAATAAAAACTGACATTATTATGAAATTTTTATTAGTGTTCAAATAAGAGACAAATACATTTTGTTTATTGATAATAAGGGATTATCTAATGGTAAATGTCACTGTAAAAGCTAGTCTCTCTTACTTGCCTTAATGGAAAGTTTCAGGCAATAAAACATATAATCACTATTTGTTTGCTTGTTTCCTTTATTTTCTACACTATTAGTTTTGTTTATTGAACTGCTGTGAAATTACTAGTTGCCCTTTGATGTTATTGAATATCAAATTTTTAGATGCAGTTTATTTTACAAAAATTTATTTTTATCAAATATTATATATACCTACTATGCCATTTTCCCCCTCAGCGACTACAAGTCTCTGAATCCTCAAGATATTAAAGAAAACAACAAAAAGGTAAGAAATGCCAGGGGAAAGCGAAGCTGCCGTTTTGGCTTTATGGCAGGTTTTTATTAATTTGAGAAAGGCAATGGTGTTGGGTGAGGTCGTAGCCGTAGCATGCGAAGGTGGGCTGTCCCCTGCAGGTTAAGAAGGGTGCCTAGTTTACTATGGTTTGCATGGACTTTAATATCATAAATACAACGTAGACATCATTAACTCTTAAGTATTTCTTAAACCATATTGCTTTTAGTGCATCATTTAGCTTTTGAAGAATATACCCAAAGCTTTTGTGAATATTATTCAACTTTAGAAAAGTATTTTAGGAAATAAAAGCAGAAATCTATGGGGTTAGCAAAAAAAAGAATACATAGGCTTGTTAATGCAAAGCAATGATAAACAAGGCTTTGTTTTTTTTTTTAACTTTCTAGTAAAGATATATTTCCATATATAAATATATACTTCATCAGAACTTCCTAACCTGCTTAAGAGGATATTGATCCCATCAGATTTCAGAGATTACATAGGATTTGGCCTTGTGGGCCAGCTGACTGTGGCTAAGATTGATGAATGTGTTCTTCTTGTAGGTGATATGGTATATGTGATTTTTCAATATGCAAAGAAATCAGCATCAAGTTCTGCTTACAGTACACACTTAGTATTTGTATTCAATTGAGTTTCTGAACTGAAAAACCAGTATTATTGTCGTCTTAGGTCAGGCATTTTTACCTGTAGATTTTATCTCTAAGTGTGTCGTCGGTAGAGGGAACTCAGCAAGTTGGTGAACACAGTGGAAGGAAAACGTATTTTGTATTATACACTGTGCCATAATTCTGTAACTAAACTTTCATATTTCCTTCTGTTGTAAACCTTCAAATCTCACCCCAGTTGTTGAAGATCTCTACAAATGACAGCTTAGAACTCCTTCAAATTATTAATTATTCACTGGATATGGTAGCACAGCACTTGGGACCTGGAGGCAGGAGGATTAATTCAAGGTCCTTAGTCAGCCTGGGCTCCATGAGATTACGTGTACATGTGTCTATATTCACACATACATTAATTAATATGTTCATTAAAACATTTTACTGTTTCCCAAATTCAGTTTTATATATTAATAGTGGTAATTTTAGTATAATTGCCTCTTTCTACTATTGTGCACATTATAGCTATAAAATATTACTCTCAGGAGGAAATCCAGTGACAAAGGAGATCAGAGAACAAGGTGGTAACTAATATCTAGTAGAGACAAATTTTAATATACTTTAAATTATTAAATTAGATGGAACTATTGCTTTTAGTCTTATAATCTTGGTAGAAGCTTAATTAAGAACTTAAAGCATTTTTTTTCCTTGATGTGGGTTGTAGAGTTATAATACACTTGGTAGAGTTATAATACACAAGTTTCTCTCTCTCTCTCTCTCTCTCTCTCTCTCTCTCTCTGTCCTTTGTATGCCACCTGAAAGGGGTAGTGCCTATTTCTCATAAACATTACCTTTTAGGAGCTAGGACTTTAGCTGAATGAAAGAACTTTTAGCTGAATGAAAGGCTATGGGTTCAATCCCCAGCACTTTCTAGTAGGCTTTCTACAAAGGAAATGACTCTCGTGAATTACTTCTTACATAATTTTAGAAAGCCTGTGTTTATTAAGTGAAATGCCTTTTTTCTCATTTATTAAGCTATATCCATAGAGGTAACATTTCTTTATTTTCATTTCCTTGCATTTGACTAAAGTGACAAGCTAATATAAATGAAGATATCAGCGTTATGGAATGAACTGCTGATTGCCAGTCAGTTGTGTCACACCTGTAAGGCAGGAAAACTCTTGAACTCATACGTTCTGGACAGCCTGAGCAACATAGCAAGACCCGACCAATTAAACGATGATTGCTCTTTAAGTAGCGCTTTCCTTTGTTATTCTGTATGTATTTTAAATATATGTGGAGAATCTCATTAAGGTTTAAGTAAAGTAGACTTAAATGTGGTTTTCTAATTACTGCATAAGAATAGTCTGTCTGTATGGTTTCTTCAAACTAGCGATATAGCTAAATAAGTGTTTAGTTAGCTTGACTTGATTCTGGTTCACCCCCCAAATATCAAGCAGTTCACCCATGGCAGATAATCTTGATTTTTATGAGGGTTTTAATAACTTATTCCTTTTGTACACTGTTCAGTGCATGTCAAGGTACACAGTTGCAGTGTTTCATTGCATCATGTCTACATCGAGAACCTTAGTTGTAACCTATAGATTATTTCCTGTTTTACAAGGCTCTTCATGATAACTTTTTGTGTTGTCATGTACTCTTAGAGTATCCAGGAAACAAAAACTTCCTCTTAAACATCCCACTTTTACTTGTGATATGATTGTCAGTGACTCTTCCATAACTAACGTAACATTTCAGAATAAATAATATAATTTTCTTTGAAAAAATACTTGACTAATGAGATGACTTCATGGTAAAGGTGCCAGGTGCCAAGCCCTAGCAGCCTGAGCTCTGTCCCTGACCCTCAGATGGTAGGGAGAAAATGAACTCCCACAAGTTAGCCTTAGATACCTCCTCACACACACAGTACCCACCTCAGCAGTCATGCACCCCCACCCCCGTCCACACACACAAGTAAATAATATTTTATACACATATACATATATGTATCTTTAAACAAACACTCTCCCGTTCTTCATGTACAGTCACAGCATGTGATTGACCATGGCAGAAATTAACCTGTGTAAATTCTTTGACAAAAATTTTACCTCATATTATAAGAATCCTGGTTTGTTTTAAAGCACAATTAATATGCATAAAATGAACAGCTAGTGAAGCAAGACACCAGCACTACAAGAGAGCAAATCATTTTTTTTTTCAGGTCTGTAAAAAGAACTCAACACAAAAGGTATTTACCTGTGGCACCTGATCTTAAGCAGTGTGTCAGCGTTTTAGATAATTAGGAAATGTTTAGACTACTGCCTGCGGAGCATTTCCTGATGGTCTGCTATTGATGTCTGTCCGTCAGGTAGTCAAGACACACAAGGAAGAAAATGACTTTAATTTTCCTAAAACATGTAAAAGAACAAACAAGTCTATACATGCACACCAGCTGAGCTACCTCTCCAGCAGATATTTTGAAGAACCTGTATTATAAAGCATCATTCTGTGGAAATTGAATAGGTCTTAATAGCACAATTTATTTTTCATTTTCTTCTTCACATGTTAAAGCTACAGGAAGAATACCAGTTAAATTCAAAGGCAGAAATTTGCTATAAAAGCACAAAAATTCTTTTGATTAAATAACTTCCTAACATTTCTTTTACGACAAACATTACATCAGGTTGATGTCAAGAAGAGAAATTTTTAACATCTAAATGCATTCAGTAGTGTATCTGCAGAGCCCTTCCATTCTGGCCAACACTGACTGCTTCATAGTGACACAGTGCTGCTTCAGGGGTTAGTTCAGGATAGTAATAATTAACTGTAAATTGAGAAACAGCTTTGGTTCTTCAGAACTAGAAAAACCTGATGTGCCACAGTCGTTTAAATGCTAACAAAATAATACAATGCAACCTCACAGTCTTAGCTACATTGCAGTATTCAAAACATTTCATCCTTTCCAGAACAACAGAAGTAAAAATAAAGCCACTCTCCTCGTTATGAAAATCAACCCTAAGTCATGTTGAAAATGTTTCTGTGCCTCGAAGATGAAGTAATCTTTGTTTGCATTTTATAGCAAGCAGGATAGTCGGTCCTCTGGCCTTGCCCAGCAGTGCATCTTCACTGTGGTGGCGTGACCACGGCAGAGGGGCAGGCAGGGATGGTGGAGGCTGGAGATGGATTAGACTATCATTTCTTCACGCTTCAATCCTTAGCTTTTTCCTTAAAATTTTCCTCTAAGATTTTTGTTGAACTCGCATTCTTGCTTGTTTTGTGCTTATAGATGACTATGTTATGGAGTAAGGTCTTCTCTTTTCTCCTTTTTATCCATTTTTTTCTCACAATTTCATTCATTTCCTGTGGCATAATATCAGTAATTTTATGTGCCTTACAATAACAAAAAGCTTTAAAATTTTGTTCTCTTTCACATAGGTGACTGAGCTATTCAGTGTTTGTCCCCTCTTCTCTTTAAAGGCTTACGATGGATTTGCCAGCATTGGAATTTCCCGTTTGCTGGAACCTTCCGATATGGTTTTATTAGCAATCCCTGACAAGCTGACTGTTATGACTTACCTCTATCAAATAAGGGCACATTTTAGCGGTCAAGAACTAAATGTGGTTCAGATAGAAGAAAACAGCAGTAAGAGCACATATAAAGTTGGAAATTATGAGACAGATACAAACAGTTCTGTGGATCAAGACAAATTCTATGCCGAGCTCAGCGATCTGAAGCGGGAGCCTGAACCACAGCAGCCTGCCAGTGGGGCCGTGGACCTGCTGTCGCAGGACGACTCCGTGTTTGTAACGGACAGTGGGGTGGGAGAGTCCGAAAGTGAGCAGCAGACTCCAGATGACCACCTTAGTCCAAGCACAGCCTCCCCTTACTACCGCAGGACTAAAAGTGACACGGAGCCCCAAAAGGCCCAGCAGAGCTCCGCGAGGACTTCAGGGTCTGAGGACCCTGGGTTAAGTTGTAGTACTGACTCTTCTCAAGCACTGGTTTTGTTAGGCAAGAAGAGACTACTGAAAGCTGAGAACTTGGAATTAAGTGACTTATATGTCAGTGGCAAAAAGAAGGATGTGTCTACACCCTCGACTTACGAGCAAAAGCTTCAGACTGTAAATACCAGTAGTGATTTGGAACAAGAGAAGATGGAGAATCCCAGATCTTTAGAGTGCAGATTGGATGGTGAGTTGGCTATCAAAAAGCTGGGTTTATCCCCTTCTTCTAAATTTGGAAATTCATATAACAGAGACACAGACTTCACGAAAAAGCCATGTCCTTCTCGGCAGCAGATAGAGGCTGATCCAGATGCAGACAAGAGCACTTTAAATCATGCAGACCACTCCAGCAAAACAGTTCAGGTAAGTGGGTTGGAACGTGCGCTGGGTAGATAGTTAGTAAATGCCTCTTCTGTCTTTTTATTCTTTTGTGTTGATAGAATACTTGAAGATGTTATACATGAATAAAAGCAACGTCTCATTTATCATAAAAATATATAAAAACTATACCTGCTATATATTAAAGTTTCAAATACAATATTATAAACCCAACTTTAAGGTCAAAGGATAAGGAATGTCAGCTTTTCAAATCTAAGTATCATTACGAGGTATGGGAAAATGGTTCTTCGGTTGAGAGCATTTACCTCTCTCCCAGAGGACCAGCAACTACTCCCGTAGTGTGCGTGTGGTGGCTCACAGCCCTCTGTAACTCTGGTTCCA
Source organism: Apodemus sylvaticus (assembly GCF_947179515.1). Lineage (NCBI taxonomy): Eukaryota > Metazoa > Chordata > Mammalia > Rodentia > Muridae > Apodemus > Apodemus sylvaticus. The sequence goes on along the minus strand of NC_067482.1, from coordinate 97,184,345 downwards.
GGGGAGTCTTAACACCTTTCTCTGGCCTCTGCGGATACATTGCATTCATGTTACATGCATTAACTCATACAGGCTCACGTGTATACCCAGAGCGAGACAGAGAGAGACACACAGAGAGAAAAAACACGTGAAGAAAGCTTTTTTAAATTCCATTGCTTTTAATGCTCATTAGGCTGTCAAAGAAGTCTAAGATGCTATATGCTCCTGTAGTCCCTGCTTAGGACTGTGACACATGAGATCCAAGAACTCAGAGTCCTGCCGTGGCTGAAGAAAGCCCTGTGTCAAACAGAAGATCAAGGATATGTCAGTGCTCTATGTGACAATGTGAGCGTAATTCTAAATTGTATATGCCAAATTGTGTACTTTCCATTCAGAACAGTGAGCTTAAGTGTTTTAGTTGAAATAGAAAGGCACTGTCAGCTATGTCGTTGCTTAGGTCTTATATTCACTACCTCCAAGGCATGGCAGTGCACAGTACCAGCATTCTGACGCAGGAAAATCGGGATTCTGAGATCATCCTGGGCTACAGAGAAAATTCCAGGCTAGTGTGAGCTAAATAATGTGCCCCTGCTTTGAGAAAATTTAAATAAAATTTCTAGTAACACCCGTATTTCTTCGCACAAGGGACTGTAACATCATGTTGAACTCTTACCCTTGAAATTTTTTGTATTTGTATATTTCTCTGGTACTGTCAGTTATAAGGTTGGGTGCCTATGTGTGCATCTGTGCATGCTTTGTTTGTGTGTGTGTGTGTGTGTGTGTGTGTGTGTGTGATCATTTTTAAGTAGGATAACAAAAATTGACATTAAAATTATGACACTTGCTTTTCTTTTATTTTCCTTTTGTGTGTGGTGTGTATATGCATATGTGGATGTCTTTACATGTGTTTGTGAGTCCGTGGAAGCCAGGGGTCAGGTATCTTCCTTGACCCCTCTCCACTGAACTTGGAGCTCAACTCCTCTGGGACAGACACACAGGTTTTCACATAGACACTGCTAAGATCTAAATGGGACACTTGGTCAGGAAAGTGGCTGACTCAGCCAGCCCCAGCCAGAAGACACATTTCATGTTAGGATTGTTTCCCTTATGATTATTGCAGGCCCCCTCTGAGGCTGGGACACAGATCTTCCTCTCCCCCCTCCCCATGCCCATCTTCCCTTCTCCTTTAGACGGAGACTTGCTCACCTCAGGATGTCTGTCCTCCAGCTCACTGTGCGGGTCTTCCCACCTTCACTTCCTGAGGCCTGGGATCAGAGCCAGGAGCCACTGTCCCCAGTGTGTGTAGGGACGGGTGTTAAGACAGGCTCCAAGCACGGAAGGCAAGCATTCTACCAGCTACAGTCAGCATTTACATGGTCATTTAAAAAGAGAATTTTGTTAAGCAAATTAAATTAAATGAGGCTCTTGTAACTTTTTAACCTTTATAAACCAACTCTTCTGAGTCACTCTGATTTAAAATTGTTGGTAGTGCTCCCAACCCTCAGAATTGTCTCTGCTAAAGCATGTCCGTTCTGAAGTGGGTCTCAGACTGGGGACTTTAGTTCAGAGCAGGAAGTTTGGCCCAGTGTACTGGGGTCAGTCTCTAATATTGGAAAAACAAACAAACAAACAACAAACAGCTGGGGAGCATAGAAGCTCTTCAAAGCTCTTCCCAATAACACCCAAATTTCAAACAATTTGACTCTAGGATGTTACTTATCATTATTACTTTTATCCTCTCACAAGTAAATGGTTCCTGAAGGCTCTGTGATTCCGATATTGCAGCAGATTGAGTACAGCAGTGGGAAATCCTACTGCTCTTAAGTGTTTGTCATTGTAGTCACACTCACACAAGTGCACACTCCTTCATACACAAGTACACACACCCACACATATGTGCATGCACAGACGACTTTCAGGAATTAGATCTCTCCAGTGAGGGCTTCAGGATTGAATTCAGGTCATCGGGCTAAAGCAGGCGATTTTATTAATGAGCCATGTTGCAGTTCCTCTGCTGCTTTTTTCTTAATGAAATGGAAAATGCCAGAACCTTAGTTCTACCCAACACAGACTTTTCGTATAAATCATATTTGAAGCAAATGTGTTTTTGTTTTGTTTTGGTTTGTTTTGTTTTTTTCGGAGACAGGGTTTCTCTGTGTAGCCCTGGCTGTCCTAGAACTCACTTTGTAGACCAGGCTGGCCTCAAACTTAGAAATCCGCCTGCCTCTGCCTCCCAAGTGCTGGGATTAAAGGCGTGCTACACCACTGCCCGGCTGAAGCAAATGTGTTTAAAGATAGAAATTGATCAATCATTAAAATTAGAAATAACCTAAGAACATGAATTCTCATTTTGAATTTTTCTTCAATAATTAGCAGTATGATCTATTAACTGGCATTTTAAACCATCAGTTTTCCACAGGATTTAGATGAACTAATATGTGTTAACCCATTTAACTTTAAAATTGACATCTGCTAAGATTCCATCAGCTGTGCAGGAGTGAGCGTAGCGCTGATTTACACTGTTGTGTGTGCGTGTTCTTTGCCCATGCTCTGGACTCAAAAGCTTGGCTTAGAGTCAGACCAGGTGTGGTAGTTCATGCCTGTAGTCCTCGCCAAGGAGGCAGAGGAGGCAGCTTCCATGAGTTCCCAGCTAGCCTAAGCTACACCACAAGACCATGATGAAGAAAGGAAGGAACTGAAGGAATTCTGCTTGGGATAAATAGAATGCTTCATTTGTCAGGAAGTTGATAGAACCAGTGTCTAACACCAAAAATGTAATGTGGATTTTTATGTTTGGTAGGTTCTAATCGCAGCTAAATTTTATACAAATATCTGCTATTTTCCACATTATAAACTTCAGATATATATCTTAATATATTTTAATGTCTGACAAATCTTCCATAAAAGGATGTTATGTCAGAATTTGTCAGTGATTATTCTTAGTACTTAATAAAATCACATGAATCCTAATGAGCACTAGCTCGCAGGAGCTACAAGGACTTAATACAGACTTACGGACACAGCACCTCACTCTGTGCACATGATGACAGCTATGTGGCCTACCGTGTCCTCCTTACACTGCCCACCACATAGAGGGCCTGGAGCCTCCTGGTACATGGGAAAGCAGGGCCCACGGAGTCGCTTGCAGTTAAATGATAAACCTCAAAGCTTCGGTTGAAAACCAGAACTTTCTAACTGACATCTTGCCCTTTATGTTCAGAAGCCTCTTTGGTTTTGATCATAATAACCCTGAAAACACCCCATGGCTCACACGTAAAGCAGTCGGTTGGCGGAAGGGCATCTGTAGCAGTCAGTATCAAGTTCCCTTAGAAATGTTTATGTTGGGGCTGAGGAGGAAGCATGAACGCTTGAGTCTGGATCCACAGCGCTCACAGATAAAGCTGTGTGTGAGAGAGTGCATCTGTCCCCCCACGCCTGAAGAGGGAAGGCAGGCTAACCCGGGAATAAGGCCCTCCCAGCCTGGCCAGGCTTTGGGAGAGGAAGCAGGGGGCACCCATTATGACCTCTAGTCTCCACATGCACACTCGTTTATGTGTACTCGTATGCGTGCGTGCGCGCGCGCGCGCACACACACACACACACTAAAAAAAATGTTTTTTTGTTAGCTAGGCTCAAAAGCTGAGGCAATAGAATTAGTTGAACTCTTTTGGGGGGGGGGAGCTGGATTGGTGGCATGTGTCTGTCAATCACAGGTTCTCTGGAAACTTCTTCAGGAAGGTAACAAATTTGAACCAGCCTAAGAAACTTATCAAGACTATATCTCAAAATAAAATTAAATGTGGCTGGAATGTAACTCAATAGTTCCAAGTTCAGTCCCATGTACCCACCAACACCCAATATATTACCTTCAGAAATTTTACCTAAGAAAATGATTCAACAGTTTATGTATAAAGATGCTATAAAAGCATTTATGATAGTGAAAAACTTACCAACACCCTATATGTCTAGTAAAATGAAGTATTGTGCATCTATATAATAGACGGTGTGGCATCCTGTTAAGTTTCATGTTTTCAGGAGAAATGCATGAGATGATCAGGAAATATTTCCTTGCAATTTAAATATTAAGTGAAGAAATGATGAGGGCAGGTGTGTCATGCAAGCAAAGTACAGAAGGTGGGTGTGGCTACACAGAACAGAAGGAACTCTGGGGGCCATAACCACTAACTTACTGTTATTTTTACTTGCATTTGTTTTCTAAAATCCATACAATAAATAAGAAGTACATTTTGAATTAAAAACAGTGTTTATGTGCTTTTAAGGCCAAAACACAGCTTTGCAGTTGATTATATAGCAGCTTGAAGTTGTGAACTGTAGAATTTTGACCCAAAAGGAGTCTTAAAGCAGGTCAGTTGTTTTATTCTAAGATAGAAAAATTGAGGGGTTAAAATACAGTAATATAGGCTGGAGAGTTGGCTCAGTGGTGGAGAGCACCGGCTGCTCTTCCAGAGGACCCAGCACCCACAGGGCAGCTCACGGCGGTCTGTAAGGTCTGTAACTCCATTGGCAGGCGGTCTGGCAACATCACACGCAGCCACAAGCAGGCAGACCATCAATGTACATAAAATAATAAATCATTTAACTACGTATATAATAACATTTCATCTTTATCCTGTGCTGGCCCTGTGCCAGTGCTCACTGTATCCCTCTCTCACATTGTGTTTGTGTGACATTAGTTGTCGTGGTGGCACACCCACCCGGGCAACCCTGGGTGGACTGCCAGGAGGCAGGCAGACAGAGCTGAAGGCTAACCTGGATTAGGTGGAAAGCCCTCAGGATAAGCTCAGTGAGACCTTTGACTACATATGTACTGCATGTATGCATGCATATCTGCATACAAGCTTGGGATTTTCTGTAAATATTTCCAAAAATACAGAAATATTACTACAGATAACTAAGTATTGAGAGGTCTATAAAGTGAAGATAAATAGTTGTCAGTTCTATCAGATTATAAAAATAGAACTGAACTTTTTTGTTATATTTTTATTGGTAAATTGTACTCTCCTTACAAGAAGACCTGAATATATCATCTAATATTGACATGCACCTTATGAGAATACGTTCAAATAAAATCTAATGACAGTTGTCCACAAAGCCTGATGACCTGAGTCTCATCCCTAGAATTCAGAATGGAAGGAGGAAGACAACCCCCTAAAGTTGCCTCTTACATCCACACATGCACTATAGCATGCGCACACCTGCACCCATGCGCGCACACACACACACACAGACACACACACCACACACGTGCACAATTAATAATAATAACAATAATAATAAGTAAATTTGAAGTCTCATCCAGTATTAGGAAATAATATGTTTCATTTTTGTCAAAATTTATATATTCATTCTTCAGTTTCTTCTCAGCATTAATATTTTCTATAGGTATGAAGACTGTATACCTAACTATTTTAATGTTATCTAAGTTTTATCTGCGTTTTTATGGTTTGGCTTCTAATTCCATGTCTTTGCTTTTAAGCACCGAATGTTGTCCAGACAAGAGGAGCTGAAAGAACGAGCGAGAGTTCTGCTTGAGCAAGCAAGAAGAGATGCTGCTGTCAAGGCGGGGAACAAGCACGGTGGCGCGGGCGGCAGCAGTGGCGGTGGCAGCAGTGGTGGTGGCAGCGCGGCCCCTGCGCTCTGCAGCAGGCAGCCAAACGATGTGAGGAGCATGGGTTGCAGGAAGCACACAGCCTCCGTTCGTAGTGGTCACAATGGTGATGGGGCGGAGGGGAACAGGGGGCTCAGTTACTGTCCATGGGCTGTGAACTGTGGGTACGTGGTCACTTACTCAACTGACATCCATTCAATGGGACCAACTACACTGTTAGTATTGCTTAGCAATGCTGTTAGCTGCATATGAGGAACAGTGTAGTTCTGGATTGGAAATTATATGCTATAAATATCTGCTTTTGTTCATTTATGTTTTATGACTAACTGTATTTAAGATATTACTCCATAGAATTTTGTTAGAAGCCATAGTTTCTAACATTTTATTGAGTATCTGCAGTGTGTATTTTACATAGCTTCATGGAGATATTCTCACTGCTTCCCAGGTAGCAAGATGGATATTTACAAGGTCTCCTGGTCAGTAAATTGTAATTGGATTTGAACCTGAGCCTAAACCTCTATTCTTATGTTAAGCCACATTTTCTCCATGTTTCAATTTTGTGTACTGCTTCCCAAATAGTAATGAAAATACAACAGCAGAAATCCCTCGGTGTGGCAAAATATGAACTCATTGAAAACTACAGTAACCTTACTCACACATAAAAGTCAACATTCTGTTGTAAGTCTTTGTAGATGCCAGGTTATTGATCTCTAACATAGGGTATTGTCTCTAAATTTCAGGATTTTATGAAATAAGGGGATAGAAACTAAGTTTACTAAGCCATTACATTCAACAAAAAGAGAATAGAATATATGAAAATTCATTACACTTGGTGGATTCGTGTATAAGTGTGAAACTGGTTTTTAGTTGCATTGATCCATGTGCTTCCTGGACGTCAGTCACATGTATTTTTAACAACATATCACAGTCACAAAAGCCTGAAAAATACTGAGCTGAAATGATGTAATATCTCATGGTCTAATCCCAGTATTGAGGAGGCAGAGACAGGAGGCTTGTTTGCCAGCCTGGGCTACTTAGCAAGTCCCAGGGCAGCTTCACCTGCAACGTGAGACTGTCTCAATAAAATAGCAATAGATAGATAGATGACAGACAGACAGGCAGACAAACAGATGACAGACAAGAAATAAAGAAAAACACTTAATTTTAAGGACTGTTCTAAGGAAAAGCATGAACTTCTCATTGAAGCTACTACTACTAATGATTAGTTATATGTTATAGCATCAGTGTATAGAATCTGTTATTTGCCAGACAGAACTGTTATATATCTGAAGTAAGTCTGTTTTTCACATGAACAATGTTCTCTTCTGGTGGGAAAAGAGCTGGTAAAGTAAGCGCAGGACATGAGGACTGTGTATTGTAGCAGAAATGAAGAGGGGGCCTCAGGACCCGAAGGCTGAGGCATGAACTAAGGTTTGGCTGCTGAAGGAACCATTCCAGAGAAGAACTGCAGAGAGAGTGCTTAGCTGCAACAGGAAAGGGTTTTTTCATTGGCACTGTATTTGCGGAATAAGTGTTTCATTTTTTTCTCAAGTACTGAAAACTGAGCAATCAGTTTCTAATTTTCTAAATATAACTTTAGAAAATAAGTATTGATTTTAAATTTAAAACACTTCTGTCTACCTGCCTCTGCCTTCCAAGTGCTGGGACTGAAGACATATACCATAATGACTGACTTCATAGTCCTTACATTGTACTACACAGAAACTGGACAAAATTCTACATGCATCAACAAAGAATGAATAAACACATGATCTGTTCATAGAATAGAATGCAGTTTGAGCATCCCTAGAGTGAAAATCCAAACTCCCAGATACATTACAACCCAAAGCATGCCCCGCCCTAAGACAAGGGGGACTCAGCATGTACTACTTGGTGATAAAAGTCTCAGCTACTGAGATCTACAGTAGCATAATGAGTAACAGATATTAGGAGCCACAGTGTCCACCTGTACCGGTTATGCACATCTGGAACAGGGTGACCAGAAACTGTCACTGCTGACCTGGAGGGAAAGTTCAGCTTAGTGATGGGTGAGCAAACTCCCAGGGATAGAAAGTGATAATATAAAACTTTACTTTGTCGATATGTAAGTGTTGAAACTTATTAAATTAAAAATCTGTGCATATCACCAAGTGGAAATCTGCCTCAGTAAAAATTTATTAATATGCAGTTGTGTTCCTGTGCAAAAATGTTTATAAATACTATTAGTAGGTCCAAAAGGAATGTGCACAGAGCTAAGTCCAAAGAGATATATAATAAACGAAACTAGATCAGAAAAGTGAGACATTCTGAAAGCTATAAAAGAATATCACTTTAATTTATTTTACTGAAATAGAAACACTTACCATGAGACCTACCATCTTACTTTTTTAAGTGTGAACTATAGGTCTAGTACAGATCTTTAAAACTTAATCATCTTCTTATCTGTAGCTCTATACATGTTGACTAGTGTCTTCCTATCCCCTTCTCTTGTAGCTCCCGGCAACCATCATTCTACTCTTTGATATGATAAGTTTAACTTTTAAGTATCTCACATAAGTGGAATCACCTAGTATTTATGACTGGCGGTTGTTCACTTGCTTGAGATGGGATCCTGGTAGGTCCCTGATGGACACTGTATAGACCAAGCTGGCCCTGAACTCACAGACATCCTCCTGCCCCTACTGTGAGTGCTCTAAGTACAGGTGGTGTGCACCATCAAACCTAGCCCCATTTTCATTCTTTGGGATATCTGGATCGTCTGGGGTCAGTCTCTGCCCAGTTGTTAAGGCATCTGTGCACTGTTAAAATAGCTACACCGTTTTGTTCTGTAGTTGGCAGGGTGCTAGTGTCTTCATTTTCTTACTGGTTTCATTATCTGTTGGTATGATTTGTGGTTTTATTCAAACGTGGTCTTGTATGTTCTCCAGGCTGGCCTTGAACTGTTCATCTTCATGCCTCAGTATGAGTATTGAAGGCCACTCTGGGCCCAAGCTGTTGTTTCACAGAACATCTCTGCTAATAGTGGGAGGTGATAGCTCTGTGGGTTTTCTATCTATATTTCCCTCCTGGCTACCCACACTGCTCTTTTCATTTGTATATTTTCTTGGGACAAGTAAACTACCTATTAACGTTCTCCCAGAATTTTATTCAAATTAAAAGTTTGGGGTTTTTTTTGCTTTGGTTTCTTGGTTTGTAGCTATTGATGTTATATAGCTTGGACATTAACACCTTACTAAATATGTAGTTTGCAAATGTTTTCTTCTGTTCTATATGTCTCCTTATATTCTTTTGCCTATATCCTTTACTGTGTCTTATGATTCAGTCACAAAATACTTTTACCGTATCATACTGAATAGTCACAGAGGGAGGAGAGAAGACGCAGACGCCACTATTAATTTTAAGCTGGTAGAAGAGCTCTCTTTCTTAGAGCATATGGCATGGAAGATACCGTTGCAGTATTTCTTTTTTCTCTGTTAAAAGTTCAGTTGAAAGCACTCTTTTCTTGTGGATTTCACTGGCGGTCATCTTTCAGGCACCCAACCCTATGTCAATGGATAGTAGCAGTTTGCTAGCCTGTACGGTGTATCCCAGGGCTATTGCTAGTGTTCTGACACTTGGTAGTAATATGAAACAAAGAATGTAAAAAAAAAAAAAAAAAGAAAAGAAAAGGGTGTGTCCAGTTTCATAAATTTGAGAGGTTAGACCTGACCATTCCTTTTTTATGAAACTTGATACAGGGTTGATACATTTTCAGTTTGGTCATTTCCCTGTTTCTGAGAAGCTCTTTTACAAAGGTGTATTGTCTGTCAGTATTCTCCATGGTTTGAAAACCCCTGGAGGAGGACACAAATAGTAAAAATGGACTGTCAGGACAGGAAACAACTTCTGTCTCTGGTTATGTTTTTCCATTTGTTAAAGATTGAAAAAAAAATTCCCTGTTTGACACTGAAATTAATAGGAAAGAGGAAGAAGAGAGCTCCAGCCCCACCCCCACCGCGCCCTGGAGAGTCAGTCACTCTGTCTTTCTGGAGAGATCAAAAAGACTTGTGTTAAATAAAACCAGGTCTAACCCATGCCACCTTCAGATGTCTAGGGTTTCCTTCCAGTGAAATGGTTTTTGCTGTTTTTACTTTAATTTTACTCTAACTTGTGCTTTAATTTGTAGAAGTTTTTTTTTTTTTCAGACATTTTTGTCTGTCTTACCCTTTATATAATGTACGGTACTTACTAAAAGTCAACATACCGGACTGGAAGAATATACCTGCTACTGACTGAATTCCCAGAGTAACTGGGAAGTCCCAGACAGTCAGTCAATCAGTCAGTCAATAGGTTGGTATCTCATAAGAGTGGCCTTGAGTCTTGGAGAAAATAGATACTGAAGTTAGGACCTTCAAGAGTTTACAGAAAGCCTCGAGTAGTGAGCACATCTTTAATCCCAGCACTTGGGAGGCAGATGCAAGCTGGTCTCTGTGAGTCTGAGGCCAGCCTGGGCTACAGAGTGAGTTTGAGACAGCCAGAGGGAGACCCAGTTGAGAATAGTCGGGCAGATGTGAAAGAACTTTTGTAGAACTTTTGTTTATTGCTTGGGAGGCCATTGAGACTCTTCATCAATGTATTTCCCTCTGTCCTTTATTCCTGTACTGATGAGAACTTTTTGGTGACAAACCAAGAAAAATGAATAGAACTATTAGAGTACATAGTCCCAGGACAGTGCCCATGTGCTCTGCACAGATGAACTACTGTTTTACACTTTATCCAAGCGCTAGACTGGAAGTGAGAATTTACTGGAAAGTCAGAAAAGGCTTAAAGCTAAGGGTTACAAAGAAGCAAAGGTCTACTTTTTTAGGATATTTGGGATTGTAAAATATAAAGAGAAAAACATTATAAATACCAATTTGAAGACACAAAGCCTTGGAACCCTCTGATAGCAACCCTTTTCCAGAGAGAATAAACCCTAGCTCCTCACACAGCCCTAAAGGCCCTCACAGCCCTGCTCTCCCCCAGCTTGTCTTCCGACCCTGCAGTTTTCAGTGCAGCTTTAACTGAGTATCTGGAGTTAGCACATTATTGTGTTCTCATGTCAAGTGTTTGCTATTTCTCTTTCCGGATTCCCTCTCTTTCTCCCTCCTTCCCTCTCCCTCCCTCTCCCTCCTTCCCTCTCCCTCCCTCTCCCTTTCTCCCTCTCCCTCTCTCTCTCCCTCTCCCTCCTGTTCTCCCTCTCTCCCTCTCCCTCTCCCTCCCCCTCCCCTTCTCCCCTTCTCCCCCCTCCCTCTCCCTCCCTCCCCCCTCCTGTCTTCTCCCATATTTACTAGATGCACACTAGTCTACTCTTCAACTCTGCGCCCCTAAAGCACAAGGACTCAGAGTACCGAGTACCAAGTGTTTTGTAAATGTAGTTGATAAAATGAAGCTGTAGTTGATAGTTTTTCTGTACACTAGTTTTAGCTAAAGATGGTTCCTTCCTTCCCTCCCTCCCTTCTGTCCGTCCTTCCTCCCTCCCTCCCTCCCTCCCTCCCTCCCTCCCTCCCTTGTGTTTGTACTTAGACCATAGACACCCTCTCAGTCCCGTGGGTCTGAGGCGCTGGGCTCCCTCTGCTCTGCTCCTCTAGTCAGTTTGACTCAGGACCTCATTCGTTCTGCCACACATCTGACTTTTTCATGTTTGGGGACTTGTACTAGAATTCAGCTGCCAAGTCTGCCCTGAATCCCAACATTTTACTAAACGTTTTCATGACTACTCGAGCTGTATTCTTCAAGTCTGGAGAGCAATTTCTAAGTCACTGAACACAGCCTGGTGGTCGTACCTGGATGATTCCACATGAACAGACTATCTTAGTTATTCTCAGGAGACAACAGCATGAGTAAATACCACCTTCTAGGTCTTTTTAGGAAGGAAACAGCCAAGGAGGACAAAGCAGGACCAGGGAGATGCAGAGTGCAGGACTTCTTGCTTTGGCAGAGGACCCTGATGCAAATAACTCTTGCAAACTCCACAGGTGCCAGATGAGGCACACAGCATGTTGCTATAGTGTGTGCAGGCAGAACCCTCACACTTACAAAATCTTTTTGTAAGTGTAAATTTTTTTTAAGATTTATTTTATACTTCATAAAATAAATGACAAAAAGGTATTCTGACCTTATTATAAAGCAGACTTGAAGTTTCTTCTGTTATATTCAGTACAGTGACACACCATTGTACACAGTTCATAAAGAGCTGGTTCTTTCCTTAGCAGGTGGGAGAACCTACCTACAACTTAGTAAGTCCTAGAAAGTTTGCAGTATTTATTATCTTCAAATGTTTGCAGTTATGTCCTCTAAGATTTACTACTTTTAAAAATGCAATAGTTCCTTTGTTGTACTGGACTTAGAAATAAACCCATATGGTTTATTTATGAAGAAAAAAGGAGGAGGAGGAGATGACAAGCTATTTTGCATGTTAGAACTTAATTATTTGTTTTATTTTTAATTATGCACCTGTTTGTGTAATCACATGTGTGTACAATTGTCTGTGGAGTCCAGAAGAGGGCATCTGATGCCCTGAGGTACAGGCAGCTTCAGGCTACCATGTGGATGCTAAAACCCAAACTCCTATCTTTTGCAAGTACAGTAGGCACTCACCCACAGAAGCCTCTCCAGCTCCCAGCATATGCCTTTAAAATGCACTTTATTGTCACGAGGGTAGTTTATCAGTCTTGTACTTTGATGTTTGTTGGAAAATAATTAATTTAAATAGAACTTGTCTAACATGCTGATAATTGTATATAGTAGATTTAAAATTACCTCAGTGAATATTCTCCAGATAATGAAAGATGGGATTATCATCTACTTGGTTTAAAAAAAAAAGTCATATAGTATCATTTTGGTAAAACCATCTGGAGCAATGGTTAAGAGAACCTGTTGCTCTTGCTGAGAACCCGGGTTTGATTCCAGCTCCCACATAGAAGCTCACAACCATCTATAACCCCACCTCCAGAAGATCTGATGCCTTCTCTGAACTCCATAGGCAGATGGGCAACAGGCAAGTGTGTGGTGTATAGATGCAGGTAGAATAGTCATAAACATAAAATAAAATGAAATTAATCTAAAAATTTTTAATCATTTTTATAAATACCTGAGTAGCTTTTTTGTAATTTTCATGTATGGCTATATAAATAAATAGAAGTATAATTATAATATATAAATATTATACTTAGTAGCCTCTGTTGATCAAAGTTTTAAAATTAAATTCACCCTAAAACATTTTTCCTAATTGCATGTATTATTTCTATTAGAAATAGATTAACACTAATTTGTAATTTAAATGATTAAAAGCATGATTTTCAGTTACTATAAAAAGGAATCTAAAACCTTTAAAACACAGAGTATCTTATCTTTTTTAGAGATATTGTATTCTCCATTTGAACTAGTATATGCCTAGGGCGCCAAGATGAAAATATCTTTTGTATTTTACGTCAGTACAGTCATCAAAAGATCAACTGTACATAATCCATTTCAGACCCGTAAGACACATTAAGTGATGTCTAATCTTTCTATAGTTGCGTTTTAGTGCAGAACGGTGGTGTGCTCCTGCATCCGCAGTAATATCTGTACAAGGCAGTGGTTTTATTCTCCGTGATTTAAATAATACCTTATCTGTTCTGTCTAAGTATAAGTTGCTTTGAAGTCTGCTATTCGAACAATAGTTACTAGGCTTCTTAGAAAACATATTGTTAGCTTGCTAGCATATCTCTAGGGTCCCACAAAACCCAGCATTGTTGGGGGAAAACCCCCAAGCATCTTTTCTGTTATGTCACCCTAAACTCCTAGGTTCAAAAATCCTATTTACTCAAGAATATCATGAGCATATTAAGCTAGAGCTAGATATCTTAGCATCAGGGACACTCTTTATTGCCACCGTTAATGACCATGAACGTTTTCCATACGGCTGTTCAGTGCCGTGTTGAATATCCCAGGATGATAACACCGTTGCTAAGACATATTTCATATCCCCTATTCTGTTCCTGCTCAGCATGCACAAGAGTAGAGTTTAAATCTTCATTCATTTCATTTTTTAATGTTTCTTTTGTTCTCCTTATCGTGTTCTGGCTTTCCCAAGGATATATGCTTTGAATGAAGTCACATATGCATTACTAATTGTGTGCTATTGTATTTACAGTTCCTAGTGGTGGCACTGTGAAGCTACTAATGCCTCTGCTTCACTTGATGTAAAATCATCTGAGTGTCTTTGATAGCAG